>NC_056745.1:592861864-593161864 GCF_019279795.1 Protopterus annectens
CACACTGCGACATACACCACCCCCTTTGAGTAACAGGAGTATTTCTTCCTAGGTTTACCATTCCATAACCAGTGATTTTAATGGCCTCACCTTGAAACATGGCTGGACACTGATTACATCTCCCACATTTGTAGCAACCATCCAATATGGGTGCACTAGAGTCCCTTTCTAATAGGCCCTTTAAACTAAATTCCATCTTGTACACTATAGTGGGCTTATTTCCCACAACTGAATGTACTTCATTGTCGACAGTGAACATATCCCTTAATCTACATATAATGTTTCTAATGTCATAACAGTCAACACTAAGGGGAAGAATGAAAGCTTTTGAGAAATGTCCCTGTCCCCCAGTCTGATTTACTCCAGTGGGAACATTCTCATTGGACAATAAGCAAGAAAATGCCCTGATTTCCCTTTTTCTAATCACCTCATTGGTAATGTCCTGAACAATATTGTCAGGATAGCCCCTTCTGGTCAGCATGTTTTTTAACTTGGCACACTGACTCAAAAAATCGTCCAGTCCTGACAGTATTCTAGCTAATCTAGCATACTGGCCCTAAACTAGGGCTACTTTTTTGATGCACCGGGTGCCAGCTATCAAAATGCAACAATGAGTTTGAGTATGTTGGCTTCCTATACAAGTGAGAAGTATAAGCCTTGTTCACATAATCTTTTTTGACTGTTACATTCAAAAAATTAAGTTGGTCTTTATCCCATGGTGACTATAAGGAAGGACGTTGTTTGATTAATATAAATGAAGAACCTGTCCAGTTTCTCTTTACTTCCCTTCCAGAAAATCACCAGGTCATCAATGTACCACCTGTATAGTACCCAAGAATCTTTTTAAGTTGAATTTAAAATAAATAAATCCTCCCAGTGTGCCAGCACAAAACTGGGGGTGCAACAGGTTCCTATCACCACTCCTTGCAATTGTTTAAAACGCTGGCCCTCGAAACAAATAAAATTATTTTCAAGCACAAGCTCCATACATGTACATATGTTCAAGATGGTGTTGTTTGCTAGACTGGAGTTGAAACGCAGATATTCATAAAACCATTACAAGCCCTCATGGTGTGGGATTACTGAGAATAAATCTTTAATGTCGATGGTCACCATTTGGAGACCATTGTTAAACATCTCAGGTTTTATTTTGGTGAGAAAATCTCAGGAGTCCATAATAATAGTGCCTCTTCCATCAAGTACTCCCTTCACCTTGCAGTCAACAAATTTTGCTAGGGCAAATGTCTTGGAAGCCTTGGCATCTACTATTGGATGCAGGGGTGGGTTGCTGTTTGACTTATGCATCTTTGGGATCCCAAAAATAGTTGGGATCTTTGTTTCCTTGGTGTCTAAAAAGTTGTGTTCACTTAGTTCCAACTGACCACTCAATAGTAATTCATACAGGGTGAGATCAATATACCTGTAAGCAATGTTCATCTCATTGCATGAGACTTCGTATACATGTCACTGAACAATAATTCAAACATTTTACTATTGTACTCGGAAACATCCATTTAGCTTACCTTAGCTTTTGAAGATATTAAAATGCAACTTCTGAAGGAATGGTTTCAACAAGCTGCAGTTTATACAACTGTTTTATAGTTATTTGTATTAGCTGCTGTTTAAGTAATGAGAACACTACCAACAAAATCCATCTACACCAATAAATAGTACCCTGCTGTCATGATTAGTTCTGGTGTCAGTACTTCAGGCAGTAAAACTCTCTTTAATGTTTTAAATAGGTGTATTAAATTTATTGCACATAGACAGGGTACTACATGTGAAGATTTTGTGCATTCATTGTAGCATTCCCCTAAAAAAAAACATATCAATCTATCTATCTATCTATCTATCTATCTATCTATCTATCTATCTATCTGTCTATCTATATATAATAATTCCAAAGAGAGAAATAGTCCAAAGCCAAAAAAAAGGGATTTATTAGACCACAAACAAAAACTGAATTGACCTAGGTTTCGTCTTCACAATAAGACTTCTTCAGAATACTAAACCAAATCAAAGCCACACTTTATATATAATTACAAAAACATGCCCCCTGAACCAATTTAATTAATCAATCATTTAAAACATTCCTTTTCCTATTTTTTTATATATAAAAAACACATATATGCACAAAATATTTTTTTACATGTTATATATATATAAAAAATATGAAAAAATGAATTTATATATATAATATATATATATATATATATAAATGTGCAAAAACATATATACCTATATATTAAAAATACAAAAAAATTGAAAAACAAAAATAAAAATAATAACCTGGTGTTAGAAAAGTATTTATAAATACAATCAAGTCTGATCAGGACTTCCCCATAATATGTTTAAGTCTATGTATAGGCTTTATAGAACAATAATCATTAAGACCAGGATAATTTTGTGCATCTAATTTAATTTGCCACCTGAGTTCACATAGATCCAAATGGACATCTAAAGTTTTCCCTTGTAGATCATATTTGATTTGTTGTAACACACAAAACCTAAACTCATGTGTGGAATTGCTAGCAACATGCCTAGCTAAAGCATTCGTGGATTTTAGATGCTTAATGTCCAAAAGGTGTTCTCTAACTCTCTCCCTAAAAGATCTGCAAGATTTCCCTATGTAAAATGCCAAACATTGTTGGCATTTTGCCATATAAACCACATTCTTGGAAAAACAATCAAAATGACCTAAAATATAAATGTTATAATTACTAAAATTAAACTTATTACCTGTAGGCAATATAAAAGAACAAACCGAACATCTCCCACACTTAAAATTACTTAAAGCTCTGTTAGTAGCCAAAGCCTTAGAAAGAGAGCACATTTCAAAAATATCCTTAAACGCACAATCTTTCCTAAAAACAAAAGCGGGACATGAACCCCACTTAATTCCAATATTTTTGTCAAGTTGTAAAATACCCCAATTCTTCCTAATCATATTAATTAACCACTCCGAATCCCCATTATATGTAGAAATAAATATAAATGGGGACCTGACCACTCGATCCTCACCATTAGATATACTTGTATGTTGGACTATATTACTGAAATTAAGAATAGGTTGATAAATACCTGCATCCCTTTTGTATTTAATTTCATTAAATAATTCCATACATTAATCTTTAGAATACCCTCTATTTAAAAACAATTTTATCATATAATTTAATTCATCCACAAATTCTTGATTGTCACTAACCATCCGGGCTGCTCTGACCATTTGGCCTTTGACAATGCCTCGTTTTTGATGGTTAGGATGCCAACTATTGTATTGCAAGTATGAATTAGAGAAAGTGGCTTTCCTATAAATGTTAGACCTAATACTCATAGAAGCTCTATCAATAGTCAATCTGACATCCAAATAAGTTATGGAGTCAGCGTCATACTCATGTGTGAATTTTAAAAACTCTACAGTACTGTTGATATAATTAATAAATTCCTTTAAAACATCAATTTCACCTTCCCAGACGATAAAAATATCATCCAGGTAACGTGTGTAAGCCTTGATATTTCCGTAATAAACACTGGTAAAAAGAAAATGTTGCTCCCAATAAGCCATGATGTAATTGGCATAAATGGGGGCACATGTGGCCCCCATAGCCACTCCAGTGCACTGCTTGAAATAATGTCCCTCAAAGAACAAGAAATTGTTAACTAGTACTGCTTCCATTAATCTTACAAAGACATTAATTTGATCTTGTTCATATATGCCAGTTGAAAATAACTGATGTCCTAACAATATGAGATCTATATCATGTGGAATTACGGAAAACAAATTACATACATCAATAGTCAAAAAAAACAGTATTGTTATTAACTTTGATAGTTTTAACCTTCTCCAAAAAATCCCATGAATCCTTAGATATATAGGGAAAGCATTTTAATCCTAGTTTCATATGATAATCTAAAAACTGACTAATAAAATAAGTTTTACTCCTATTGCCATTGACAATGGGTCTAAATTTTACGTTGTCCAGCCCTTTATGAATTTTAGGTATACCAAAGATACCACTGACTATTGGATATAAGTTAGTCATAAATTCAAAATCTTTTTCTGTTATTTCCCCTTGATAAAGCATATCTTCCAACATGAAATCCAACTTTTTGAAGGCAACATTAATTTCATTCATACTAACTTCAGTATATGCATCATCATTCAGCATAGACATCATAATATTCACGTAGTCATTATTATCCACTATGACCACCCCATTGCCCTTATCTGGCTTCATAATACGAATATTGTCAATTCTTGATAATTCATTAATCAATTTAGCCTCATTGTCAGTTAAATTAAATGGTATACACCTTGACAATTGTTTAAAATGCTCCCTAATCTCTGTTTTACATATTTTATCAAAAATAGCAACCATAGGATTCATGGGTGGATTAAATTGGTTCGATTTTGATAGAACTTCCTGCTTATCAAAACCAGCCACATCACCAAAATATGCTTTTAATTTCATCTTGTGTACAAATAATTTTAAATCAAATATGGTATCCACCAAATTTCCTTTTTTACAAGGGACAAAGGTAAAACCCTTAGAAAACAAATTAACATTATCCATATTAAAAACATGGTGAGAATAATTAAACAGTTTAAAATCGTGTGCCTGATTTTCCAAAATATCAGGATGGCTCAAAAGGCCACTTTGTAACTGTTCAAACCCATTACCTTCAAACAATGACATACCTAAAACATCAGAACTATTCTTACTATCAGGTGAAACCTGATCAAGTGTTATTTGCCCACCCAACTGTGACCCTTGATAAACAATTGAACCAGGGGATAAAATTACCCCATTTATACTACTGTTATCAAGTTCATGTGAATTAATAATATTATTAATGATAGATATTTCCATGTCCTGAGCCAGCATTGAAATAACACTGCTGTTACCCTCGACAGAACCAATGACATTCACATTGCAATTAAAAGAAAAAGCAGAATAAGAATTAACCCCAAAATCGGAAAACTCATCTACAGCTGTATCCAAATTAGGCTTTGTATTTGTAAGTTCCCCTTGAACAGAATATACACTTAAGTCCAGTAACACATCCACATACTCCCCGGCGTTCTCAAACTGCTGAAAATTCGAATTGCTATCCATTAAATTGTTCGATGAGGAATCTATAATTGCACAGTCACAAAAAACAGGATGCCTACTGACTAAACATTCATTCATAGTCATGCCATCACTGGGGCAACCATAAGTCTCCAAATCAGGCACAACAAGTAAATTAGAACTGCCAGAGAAATCACATTGACAACAGGTATATTAAATGTACAAATATCCGAGGCAGCACAAAAACCCACCGCCTTGTCATTGCCAGTTACCTCAGTTTCCTTGCAGTTTCCTGGGGGTTCGTTGAGGTATACCAAACCTTGGGACGTGCCCCTGTTCGACCATAATCTCTCTCCTCGTGTGGTGGCTCCCTGTTGCGAATCCTCTCCGAATGCCTTGGGCCTTCCACTGAAGGGCTCCCCGCTCTATTGCTGAAACTTTTATGACTCACATGCTTCCCCGACGTCATGATGTTATCACTATCCACATCTTGATTCGCCGACACATCTCGGTGACCACACCTCCGTTAATTACCATTGGATTGGGGGTGAACTGTATCCAAATTGTATGCCTTAATGTCCCGATCTATCTTTTGCAGTTTTTTGTTGAAAATAAAGTCGCAACTTTTGTCCACTTCATTTAAAATATTGGTATAATTTGTATAATATTGATCAAACAACAAATCTTTAACAATACTGTCATTGATTCTTTCAAGATTAACAAGGTATGCATCAATTTTAAGCTGGTTAAATTTCTCCATAATGCCCATAATATCCAAACCAGCTTTATTAAAAAGAGCATGTAGCTCATTAATAATCTCTATATTGCCATCTATTCCATTTGGATATCTCCATACTTGTAAGCCTTTTGGCACCAGTCGCAACTCAATATTTCTAAGCAAATAACTAATTTCCAGTTGAGTTCTCTTTAATTTAAACAGCTTCCTCTCAAATAACTTAAGCTGTTCAGCAATAGTCTGATTGTTATGGGCTTCACATCTTTTTTTATAATTACCGGTTTGAAAACTAAACACATTGTTTTTCCAATGTTCATTATTAAGGACTGCAGTGTTTCCCCCGCCTAAAACTTGTGGGGTCTGATTATTATCCTTGTCTACAGTACTTACAGCATTGTTACCATTAGAATTGTCCATAGAAACAATAATAGGTGTGGCTAGTGTAAGCGGAAAACCCAAACTGCCCATATCACAGATTATCGAATACGATTTATGTCCTTCTGTCAAAGATTTAATTTGTGCAGTATGCTCTTTCAATTGTTCATTAATTTGAGCAGTAAATCCTTGATTTTAGCTGAGGAAACTACGTTCTCCATGCCGTGACACAATAAGACCAACCAGGAACTAAAAAATCAATAATTCCAAAGAGAGATGTAGTCCAAAGCCAAAAAAAAGGGATTTATTAGACCACAAACAAAAACTGAATTGACCTAGGTTTCGTCTTCACAATAAGACTTCTTCAGAATACTAAACAAAATCAAAGCCACACTTTATATATAATATAAATGGTCTTAATGATTATTGTTCTATAAAGCCAATACTTAGGCTATACTTAGGCTTAAACATATTATGGGGAAGTCCTGATCAGACTTGATTGTATTTATAAATACTTGTCTAACACCAGGCTATTATTTTTATTTTTGTTTTTCAATTTTTTTGTATTTTTAATATATAGGTATATATGTTTTTGCACATTTATATATATATTTTTATATATATAAATTAATTTTTTTATATATATATATCTAAAACATGTAAAAAATTATTTTTTGCATATATGTGTTTTTTATATATAAAAAAATAGAAAAAGGAATGTTTTAAACGATTGATTAATTGAATTGGTTCAGGGGGTGTGTTTTTGTAATTATATATAAAGTGTGGCTTTGATTTGGTTTAGTATTCTGAAGAAGTCTTATTGTGAAGATGAAACCTAGGTCAATTCAGTTTTTGTTTGTGGTCTAATAAATCCCTTTTTTTTGGCTTTGGACTACGTCTCTCTTTGGAATTATTATTTTTTTGGTTCCTGGTTAGCCTTATTTTATCTATCTATATATGTATATCACCACAAAATATATAACACATCATAAATATTTGCATAACTTATATATTAATACCCTTTAAATCCCTGGATCCTCCAGTGGCTGCTGTGTGCTCCTGGCCTTGCCATCCCACACTCCCACTCTTCAACCTTCTTTACCCAGTTTTACTTTGTCTACTGGCCCACCCCTCCTGGACATTCAAGACCATTCTCAAGATATCATGCCTTACCCTGTCTGCCTGACTCCCTACAGGGACAGTCCTACCTTCTCTGAGAAGTGTAATTAAAGTATTAAAGAAACTCTTCGACCTTCTTTACCCAGTTTTACTTTGTCTACTGGCCCAGCCCTCCTGGACATTCAAGACCATTCTCAAGATATCACGTCTTACCCTGTCTGCCTGATTCTCTACAGGGACAGTCCTACCTTCTCCCAAAAGTGTAATTAAAGGATTAAAGAAAGTATGTAATATGCTACCATACCTAATGTAATTCTGCTTGTAAAAATTGCTCAATCACTTGCCTGGTGTTAGTAAACAATTTTTTAAAGGGTCTATAGAGAAGGACACTTCTACTGTTATAAAGCAGGCTGATAAAGGTGGTTCTGTGGTTTTAATGAATCATGATGATTACTTGAAAGCTATGTATTTATTGCTTGATGATGGGAATGCCTTCAAGTGCATCTCTCCCTTAGACATTAAGAAATGTATCAGTAAGGTTAACATGTTTATATATGACTAGACATTAAGAATTGTATCAGTAAGGTTAATATGTTTATATATGACTAGACATTAAGAAATGTATCAGTAAGGTTAATATGTTTATATATGACTAGACATTAAAAAATGTATCAGTAAGGTTAATATGTTTATATATGACTAGACATTAAGAAATGTATCAGTAAGGTTAATATGTTTATATATGACTAGACATTAAGAAATGTATCAGTAAGGTTAATATGTTTATATATGACTAGACATTAAATGTATCAGTAAGGTTAATATGTTTATATATGACTAGACATTAAATGAATCAGTAAGGTTATTATGTTTATATATGACTAGACATTCAATGTATCAGTAAGGTTAATATGTTTATATATGACTAGACATTAAGAAATGTATCAGTAAGGTCGATATGTTTATATATGACTAGACATTAAGAAATGTATCAGTAAGGTTAATATGTTTATATATGACTAGACATTAAATTTATCAGTAAGGTTAATATGTTTATATATGACTAGACATTAAGAAATGTATCAGTAAGGTTAATATGTTTATATATGACTAGACATTAAGACATGTATCAGTAAGGTTAATATGTTTATATATGACTAGACATTAAGAAATGCATCAGTAAGGTTAATATGTTTATATATGACTAGACATTAAGAAATGTATCAGTAAGGTTAATATGTTTATATATGACTAGACATTAAATGTATCAGTAAGGTTAATATGTTTATATATGACTAGACATTAAATGTATCAGTAAGGTAATTATGTTTATATATGACTAGACATTCAATGTATCAGTAAGGTTAATATGTTTATATATGACTAGACATTAAGAAATGTATCAGTAAGGTCGATATGTTTATATATGACTAGACATTAAGAAATGTATCAGTAAGGTTAATATGTTTATATATGACTAGACATTAAGAAATGTATCAGTAAGGTTAATATGTTTATATATGACTAGACATTAAGACATGTATCAGTAAGGTTAATATGTTTATATATGACTAGACATTAAGAAATGTATCAGTAAGGTTAATATGTTTATATATGACTAGACATTAAGAAATGTATCAGTAAGGTTAATATGTTTATATATGACTAGACATTAAATGTATCAGTAAGGTTAATATGTTTATATATGACTAGACATTAAGAAATGTATCAGTAATGTTAATATGTTTATATATGACTAGACATTAAATTTATCAGTAAGGTTAATATGTTTATATATGACTAGACATTCAATGTATCAGTAAAGTTAATATGTTTATATATGACTAGACATTAAGAAATGTATCAGTAAGGTTGATATGTTTATATATGACTAGACATTAAGAAATGTATCAGTAATGTTAATATGTTTATATATGACTAGACATTAAATGTATCAGTAAGGTTAATATGTTTATATATGACTAGACATTAAATGTATCAGTAAGGTTAATATGTTTATATATGACTAGACATTAAGAAATGTATCAGTAAGGTTAATATGTTTATACATGACTAGACATTAAGAAATGTATCAGTAAGGTTAATATGTTTATATATGACTAGACATTAAGACATGTATCAGTAAGGTTAATATGTTTATATATGACTAGACATTAAGAAATGTATCAGTAAGGTTAATATGTTTATATATGACTAGACATTAAGAAATGTATCAGTAAGGTTAATATGTTTATATATGACTAGACATTAAATGTATCAGTAAGGTTAATATGTTTATATATGACTAGACATTAAGAAATGTATCAGTAAGGTTAATATGTTTATACATGACTAGACATTAAGAAATGTATCAGTAAGGTTAATATGTTTATATATGACTAGACATTAAGACATGTATCAGTAAGGTTAATATGTTTATATATGACTAGACATTAAGAAATGTATCAGTAAGGTTAATATGTTTATATATGACTAGACATTAAGAAATGTATCAGTAAGGTTAATATGTTTATATATGACTAGACATTAAAAAATGTATCAGTAAGGTTAATATGTTTATATATGACTAGATATTAAATGTATCAGTAAGGTTAATATGTTTATATATGACTAGACATTAAGAAATGTATCAGTAAGGTTAATATGTTTATATATGACTAGACATTAAGAAATGTATCAGTAAGGTTAATATGTTTATATATGACTAGACATTAAGAAATGTATCAGTAAGGTTAATATGTTTATATATGACTAGACATTAAGAAATGTATCAGTAAGGTTAATATGTTTATATATGACTAGACATTAAATGTATCAGTAAGGTTAATATGTTTATATATGACTAGACATTAAGAAATGTATCAGTAAGGTTAATATGTTTATATATGACTAGACATTAAGAAATGTATCAGTAAGGTTAATATGTTTATATATGACTAGACATTAAGAAATGTATCAGTAAGGTTAATATGTTTATATATGACTAGACATTAAGAAATGTATCAGTAAGGTTAATATGTTTATATATGACTAGACATTAAGAAATGTATCAGTAAGGTTAATATGTTTATATATGACTAGACATTAAGAAATGTATCAGTAAGGTTAATATGTTTATATATGACTAGACATTAAATGTATCAGTAAGGTTAATATGTTTATATATGACTAGACATTAAGAAATGTATCAGTAAGGTTAATATGTTTATATATGACTAGACATTAAGAAATGTATCAGTAAGGTTAATATGTTTATATATGACTAGACATTAAGAAATGTATCAGTAAGGTTAATATGTTTATATATGACTAGACATTAAATGTATCAGTAAGGTTAATATGTTTATATATGACTAGACATTAAGAAATGTATCAGTAAGGTTAATATGTTTATATATGACTAGACATTAAGAAATGTATCAGTAAGGTTAATATGTTTATATATGACTAGACATTAAGAAATGTATCAGTAAGGTTAATATGTTTATATATGACTAGACATTAAGAAATGTATCAGTAAGGTTAATATGTTTATATATGACTAGACATTAAGAAATGTATCAGTAAGGTTAATATGTTTATATATGACTAGACATTAAGAAATGTATCAGTAAGGTTAATATGTTTATATATGACTAGACATTAAGAAATGTATCAGTAAGGTTAATATGTTTATATATGTCTAGACATTAAGAAATGTATCAGTAAGGTTAATATGTTTATATATGACTAGACATTAAATGTATCAGTAAGGTTAATATGTTTATATATGACTAGACATTAAATGTATCAGTAAGGTTAATATGTTTATATATGACTAGACATTAAGAAATGTATCATTAAGGTTAATATGTTTATATATGACTAGACATTAAGAAATGTATCAGTAAGGTTAATATGTTTATGTATGACTAGACATTAAGAAATGTATCAGTAAGGTTAATATGTTTGTATATGACTAGACATTAAATGTATCAGTGAGGTTAATATGTTTATATATGACTAGACATTAAGAAATGTATCAGTAAGGTCAATATGTTTATATATGACTAGACATTAAGAAATGTATCAGTAAGGTTAATATGTTTATATATGACTAGACATTAAATGTATCAGTAAGGTTAATAAGTTTATATATGACTAGACATTAGGAAATATATCAGTAAGGTTAATATGTTTATATATGACTAGACATTAAATGTATCAGTAAGGTTAATATGTTTATATATGACTAGACATTAAATGTATCAGTAAGGTCAATATGTTTATATATGACTAGACATTAAGAAATGTATCAGTAGGGTTAATATGTTTATATATGACTAGACATTAAGAAATGTATCAGTAAGGTTAATATGTTTATACATGACTAGACATTAAGAAATGTATCAGTAAGGTTAATATGTTTATATATGATTAGACTTTAAATGTATCAGTAAGGTTAATATGTTTATATATGACTAAACATTAAAAAATGTATCAGTAAGGTTAATATGTTTATATATGACTAGACATTAAGAAATATATCAGTAAGGTTAATATGTTTATATATGACTAGACATTAAGAAATGTATCAGTAAGGTTAATATGTTTATATATGACTAGACATTAAGAAATGTATCAGTAAGGTTAATATGTTTATATATGACTAGACATTAAATGTATCAGTAAGGTTAATATGTTTATATATGACTAGACATTAAATGTATCAGTAAGGTTAATATGTTTATATATGACTAGACATTAAATGTATCAGTAAGGTTAATATGTTTATATATGACTAGACATTAAGAAATGTATCAGTAAGGTTAACATGTTTATATATGACTAGACATTAAGAAATGTATCAGTAAGGTTAATATGTTTATATATGACTAGACATTAAATGTATCAGTAAGGTTAATATGTTTATATATGACTAGACATTACGAAATGTATCAGTAAGGTTAATATGTTTATATATGACTTGACACTAAGAAATGTATCAGTGAGGTTAATATGTTTATATATGACCTTCAGATTAATGGAGACATTGGTCTTGATCTTTTTCATTTCTTTACTGTTCCCTGCCCAGTTGTTCCACAGCTGTACGGGCTGCCCAAAATACATAACTGTCTATGTAATCCTCCCATGAGACCAATTGTATCTGGCAATGGTTGGTTAACAGAACCAATCTCTATTTATCTACAGAGGCAACTGCACCCTTTTTTGTTAGGTTGTGAGAATGCGCTAAAAGACACGACAGATTTCATCTTGAAACTTAGGAAGTGGTGTGATAGTCTAAATGTCACTGAGTTATCTCAGGGTGAATATTTATTTGTTACCCTTGATATTTCATCCTTGTTCACAGTGATCCCTAACGACCTTGGAATTGACTCCATCAGAGAGTTTTTGACTAGCATGGCTACTATGCCTGCTAGACAGATAGAGAACATTTGCTCTTTATTAGATTTGGTTCTCACTACGAATGTCTTTTTGTTTGATGAGAAGTTTTTTCTACAACTCATTGGTGTTGCAATGAGAACCTGTGGCCAATACCTATGCCAATCTGGTTCTCCATCAAAACCAAATATGTGTGCAGTGATGCCAATCTGTTAAACAGCAATGTTTGCTTCTATCAGCATTTTGTTGATGATTGCTTCCTTATCTGGAAGGGGTCTATCGGTGATCTGTACACCTATTTAGATTATTTGAATGGTGCAACTACATTTCTTGAGTTTAAAATTATATACTTTGAAACCAGTATTACCTTTTTGGATTTATGTATAGAACTAAAGGAGGGTTTAATTTGTACAAGTATACATAAGAAAGAAGTATGTGTTGGTAGATACCTTCATAGGAACAGCATGCATGCTCCACACATATTTAAAGGAATAATCACTGCGCAGTTTAGTAGAGCCAGTCGGCTTAATACAGATGATGGTGTTTTTTTAAAACAGATGGAGGATATGAAGATGGACTTTCTACATAGTGGTTATGATTCAACATTTCTCTGTCATATAATGGGTAAAATTGCAAGAGATAGGGCTGTGTCACTTAAACCAACTTTCAGCATGCTAAGCGAATCTGATACATATATGCATAGGGAGACTGACGTGGGGAGTTCACATACAATTAGATATGTGACAACGTTTAATATTAATACCCAGGCAGTTAAGCACATTAATGAAAAGAATTGGGTAATTTTGATGGCATCGTCTGATGTTAGGAATGTGTTAGATTCCAAACCCTTCTTCTCTTATAGGAACTTGAGAAATTTGAAAAATAGATTGTGCTACAATGATTTTAGCCAAAAACGCATCCCACAACTTAATACAAGGGTGGGTAAGTTTTGTTGTATGGACTGCACTTGCTGTGATGACATTTTGTTTTATGGACTGCACATGCTGTGATGATATTTTAGGTAAAGACAGTGATATTTTCACCCACCCTGTTACTGGAAGTGTCTACAACTTTAAGCTGCTTGCTAACTGTATTAGTACTAATGTGTTTTTTCTTGGCTACTTGTCTCCAATGTATTTCATTCTATGTATGAAAGCCCACGAGAAGACTAAGACCGTATTATTGAACATAAGTCTGAGATCAGGAGGAATAATGATAAGAATGCACTTTATAAGCACATTTTATCTTGTGGTAGCATGCATAGGTGTAAATTCAGGGTTGTAGACATGGTCCATATGTCTCTGAGAGGTGGTGATATTAATAATTTCTTAGAAGTCAAGGAATATGAATGGATTTTGAGGCTAACTGCTGATCATCCACCTGGCCTTAATACTGCTGTTGCCTTAAAGCCCATTCTACTGAGGCTACAGCAGAGTAAATTTTGATTGTAAAAATGTTCTATATGTGTCCCTTAACAATATTTTTATGTGTGTTTTATTTTTATTTTTTATTTTTCATATGTGCTTCTATGTTACTTTTAAATTTTGTATTTTTTAAAATAATCTGTTTGTGATTTTATATGTTGTTGTCATTTGATCAGCTGGCTGTGATCACATGGGTTTTCTTGGCTCCTATTTAAACTCTAACTGATGTGTTTTTGATTTTGTATTTAGTATTGAGGAAGGGTGTAGACCTGAAAGCTTTGCTGCTGCTTTTTGTATAAAAAGTTTTTCTCAACGTGGTTGTATTCTACTGTTGCTTTTTTGTTTCTAGTACTACAGTGGGTGCCTGTTAGTAAAGGATCCCAGCCAGAATACCCAGCAGCCCCTCATACCTGCCTCTTCCCTGGCCTTTCCCTTCCCTATATCAGAGTCGCCTTACTCCCTTCATCTATTTAACTGATATAGTGGTTCCTCTCCCTACAATTACAAGAATTGTCCACTAGGTGGCAATGTCTACCAATCTACAACCTCTCTTCTCCCTCTCCTTCTCACTCACTATAACATCTTAATAGTCATTTCTCTCTCTTTAACTACTTAGTATCAGTCCTACCCTCCATCCAGCTCTGATACTTGTCCTCTCCCTTGCCTTAGTATGGTACCACAAGTATCCCTTTAACCATCCTGCTTACCTCCCTCTGCACTTACCTCCACCAGACTGATTGTTTTCTGTCTTGCTGTCGTCTTTCCTTGGCTCTCCTCTGTGCCTCCCTACCTATTACTACATACAAGAACCTTGCATCCCCTCCACACCTCACTCTCTCCTCGTATTAGTGCTCCCTATTTCCTCCCTCCCACCATTGCAAACTGTCCTGTTTTTCCTCATCCTTATGATCTTACTTTCTAACCTCTGCTTTTGCTCCTTCCTTCCGGCATCCACCTGCTTACACCTACTTCAGCTCCGCCCCCTTCTCCTCCATATCCGCCCCACAACTATCATAAGGGCAAAATCCCCCAGGGCGCCATTTTTAAATCCCTGGATCCTCCCGTGGCTGCTGTGTGCTCCTGGCCTTGCCATCCCACACTGCCAGTAAGTGCGCAACTGTCTTTTGCTGTTTAATACTTTGCTGAAACACTGTCTTGGTCCTCTGAACTTATTTAGTTAGTTATTTAAATTGTTTATCCTATCCATTTGTGTTTTATTTATATAACATATGTATGCATCTAATTCAGCTGTATAGGGTTTGCGGTAGTCCTGCTTGTACGCTGCACTAGTTCTGATGTGTAAATGTTTGTATAGCTAAATTCCAGACAGCCTAAATGTGTGCATTCCATTGCTGGAGTTAACTTCTTACTTATATGATTGTACCCACAATGTTAATGTAATTGTCGCCTTTTCAACTTCTAGCACAATAGCTGCTTTCCTAAATGTTTGCACTTTAATCTGCAGCTTAATCTGCATAACATACTAAGCCATGGTTTTTCTGTCTGCCATAAATCTGTGCCTTAGATCTGCTATTTTTTTGTGTATACTACGGCGTATTTGTGAGGGACATCCTATATCATAAAGCCTCTGTGCTGATAAGTCTTCTCGCTCCGTCCACTGTAAAAGCGGCTCTAGCTCCCATATTACACTGTACTTTTGCCGTCTCATAAAGATTCTGTTGTACATTCCGATATTCTTGCCTTATGCTGTGGCGTACCTACGAGGGACATCCCATAGCCTCGGTGCCTGCTCACTGCCCACCCCATTAGCGGCTTAGGGTCTTAGTTTTTATCTGTGCTTAGTTATCTATTACTTTTGTGTTATCCATAACTACTACTTAACCTTATATGTAATTTATAAACCTCTCCCTCTCTATTTTCTCCAGCTCTTCAACCTTCTTTACCCAGTTTTACTTTGTCTACTGGCCCAGCCCTCCTGGACATTCAAGACAATTCTCAAGATATCACGTCTTACCCTGTCTGCCTGACTCCCTACAGGGACAGTCCTACCTTCTCCCAGAAGTGTAATTAAAGGATTAAAGAAAGTATGTAATATGTTACCATACCTAATGTAGCTCTGCTTGTAAAAATTGCTCAACCACTTACCTGGTGTTAGTAAAGGATCCCAGCCAGAATACCCAGCAGCCATATCCTTACCCTTATATTTGTGAATCCCCTCATACCTACCTCTTCTCTGGCTTTTCCCTTCCCTATATCAGATCCGCCTTGCTCCCTTCATCTATTTAACTGATATAGTGGTTCCTCTCCCTACAATTACAAGAATTGTCCACTAGGTGGCACTGTCTACCAATCTACAACCTCTCTTCTCCCTCTCCTTCTCACTCACTATAACATCTTAATAGTCATTTCTCTCTCTTTAACTACTTAGTATCAGTCCTACCCTCCATCCAGCTCTGATACTTGTCCTCTCCCTTGCCTTAGTATGGTACCACAAGTATCCCTTTAACCATCCTGCTTACCTCCTTCTGTACTTACCTCCACCAGACTGATTGTTTTCTGTCCTGCTGTCATCTTTCCTTGGCTCTCCTCTGTGCCTCCCTACCTATTACTACATACAAGAACCTTGCATCCCCTCCACACCTCACTCTCTCCTCGTATTAATGCTTTCCCTATTTCCTCCCTCCCACCATTGCAAACTGTCCTGTTTTTCCTCATCCTTATGATCTTACTTTCTAACCTCTGCTTTTGCTCCTTCCTTCCGGCATCCACCTGCTTACACCTACTTCAGCTCCGCCCCCTTCTCCTCCATATCCGCCCCACAACTATCATAAGGGCAAAATCCCCCAGGGCACCATTTTTAAATCCCTGGATCCTCCCGTGGCTGTTGTGTGCTCCTGGCATTACCATCCCATACTCCCAGTAAGTGCACAACTGTCTTTTGCTGTTTAATACTTTGCTGAAACACTGTCTTGGTCCTCTGAACTTATTTAGTTAGTTATTTAAACTGTATTTATATAACATACGCATGTATCTAATTCAGCTGCACTAGTTCTGATTTGTAAATGTTTGTATAGCTAGAGTCCAGACAGCCTAACCGTGCACATTCCACTGCTGGAGCTAACTACTTATTTATATGATTGTACCCACAATGTTAATATAACTGGCACCTTTTCAACTTCTAGCGCAATAGCTGCTTTCCTAAATGTTTGTACTCTAATCTGCAGCTTAATCTGCATAACATACTAAGCCGTGGTTTTGCTGTCTGTCATAAATCTGTGCCTTAGATCTGCTATTTTTTGTGTATACTATTGCGTATTTGTGAGGGACATCCTATATCATAAAGCCTCTGTGCTGATAAGTCTTCTCGCTCCATACGCTCTAAAAGCGGCTCTAGCTCCCATATTACACTGTACTTTTGCCGCTTCATAGAGATTCTGTTGTAAATTCCGATATTCTTGCCTTATGCTGTGGCGTACCTACGAGGGACATCCCATAGCCTTAGTGCCTGCTCACTGCCCACCGCATTAGCGGCTTAGGTTCTTAGTTTTTAGTTTTGTTTTTTTTTTAGTTTAAGCAACCCTTCAGTTTACTCAGGCTGCAAATAGTACGCAACAGTTGTCCAGCTCTGATGCTTTACTCAGATAAGTGAATTACACTGTTTCTGGTTCTCTTTCCTGGTTGCTAACCCCCTCCACATGGTTTGGCTGAGCTACCAAACAACAATATTGCTCCTGCAAACTGCCCCTTTGCTCACCAGTGATATCAGTGCTTAATGACTGAAATATACCAATAATACCATATAATTGCATTGGAAGTATCCTTTTTCAACTAACATGTCCTACCCATGAATGCAACCCTAATTGCTCCTCTTTCGCTTAGCAACTTCTTCAGCGAGGGACAAATGTATGTACTCTTTTATAGAGTTTACAATACTGGCAATGCAGTCTCTCTAATTCAGAACGAATAAACCCCATCTATAATTTATACTTATACTCTGGCAGTGCTGCTGTTTCTTTCTAAAACTCAAAATTACCTTCAGTCAGTGGTTTTCTGAGAAACTGTAGCATTGCAAATCCTGCACTGGATAAAATGGACATATTTAATAGTAGCTGCTCATTTAGACTGACCTGTGCTCCCCTTCTTAACTCTTAACTGGCAAACTCAAATGGCTCCCTGCCTCTGATAGAGCAATATAATGTGCTGGTAATGCCTATAACTATCCTCCTCGGAAACAGATCTTAGTCA
Organism: Protopterus annectens; assembly: GCF_019279795.1. Taxonomy (NCBI): domain Eukaryota; kingdom Metazoa; phylum Chordata; order Ceratodontiformes; family Protopteridae; genus Protopterus; species Protopterus annectens. The sequence continues at coordinate 592,880,200 of NC_056745.1, forward strand.
TAGAATGCATTTGTGATTCTGTTTCATTACATGTCTGTGGGTTAATATGTAATCTGCTACAAATGCTGATTTAATGTTGGAATCTCACAGTGTCCATCCCAACTGTTGCAGACTGTTGCATTTTATGACACTGAAACAATGACAAAGATTTTAATGTATTATTTCTAGGTGATTATTAATACTGTTTTGCAGGAATTTGTTATACATATTTTTCAGTAGGGATTTGTACCTGAAGAATCTGTGCTTAGTTTTGCATATGTCCACTGCTGTCTAACCTATTACTTTTGTGTTATCCATAACTACTACTTAACCTTATATGTAATTTATAAACCTCTCCCTCTCTATTTTCTCCAGCTCTTCAACCTTCTTTACCCAGTTTTACTTTGTCTACTGGCCCAGCCCTCCTGGACATTCAGGACCATTCTCAAGATATCACATCTTACCCTGTCTGCATGACTCCCTACAGGGACAGTCCTACCTTCTCCCAGAAGTGTAATTAAAGGATTAAAGAAAGTATGTAATATGCTGCCATACCTAATGTAACTCTATAAAAATTGCTCAATCACTTGCCTGGTATTAGTAAAGGATCTCAGCCAGAATACCCAGGAGCCATACCCTTACCCTTATATTTGTGAATCCCCTCATACCTGCCTCTTCCCTGGCTTTTCCCTTCCCTATATCAGAGCCGCCTTGCTCCCTTCATCTATTTAACTGATATAGTGGTTTCTCTCCCTACAATTACAAGAATTGTCCACTAGGTGGCACTGTCTACCCATCTACAACCTCTCTTCTCCCTCTCCTTCTCACTCACTATAACATCTTAATAGTCATTTCTGTCTCTTTAACTAGTTAGCATCAGTCCTACCCTCCATCCAGCTCTGATACTTGTCCTCTTCCTTACCTTAGTATGAAATCACAAGTATCCATTTAACCATCCTGCTTACCTCCCTCTGTACTTACCTCCACCAGACTGATTGTTTTCTGTCCTGCTGTCATCTTTCCGTGGGTCTACCTGCTCCATTCGCCCTATGGGCTCACTCCGCTCCCCTTCCCTAGCCCCTAATACCACACCCCCCACTACTCCTACCTTTATTGTAGCTGTACAACCCCTCCCTTTTCTCCCTACCAACCAACACACATCTCCTCACAAGCCCCTCCCCTTCAATCACCCAATACCATTTCACTCCCTCCCTTTCCCAATCAACAAGATACTCTCACTCTCTTCTACACCACTCCCTCTTATACTCACATACATTCCATACATTTATCTACTTCTCCACTCCCCTACTTCTTCACTCACAAACCCAGCTGCTATTTCTTTCTTTAATCCTACACCAAACCATGCCTCATCCCTAGCCTCTGTCTAATAATGCTAATTCCTCCATACCATGCTACCTCTTATTCATCTCTCAGAATACCACTCTCAATCCTATCCCCTACTCATCTTACCATCACCCTTACCAACACTCATTCTTTTACCTTATCTCACTTCCACACAATATCTCCCAACCTATTACAACTACACCCACTTCTCTGCTTCAAACTAAAACATTCTACCTCTATGAAACATCAAACTTTTAAATCATTGCTATTCCTCTCAATATGCTCCAAAAGTAAACACAACCCCCTTATCTTATTCCCCTAAAACCTCCTATGCCTAGCAGGTGACATACACCCCAACCCAGGACCTACTATAAACAATACCCCGACCACCCCTACTACCACCCATATTTCCAACCCTAAATATCTCAGACTCCTAACTATCAATGTCCAGAGCCTAAACAACAAAATAGGCCTCTTTCATGCATGGCTATACCATACCCAATCTGACATAGTAGCCATATCAGAGACATGGTTAAAACCCAATATAGATGACTCAGAATTCCTACCTCCAGGTTTTCAAACTCTCAGACATGATCGCCCCCAAAAAAGGGAGGAGGAGTAGCCCTTATTTACACCAACCTACTCTCCATCACCCCCTACCAAAATCCAATTCTGCAATTCAATAACACTGAACTAGTCATAGGCACCCTTAAACTAAATAATCATAAGAACATTTGTGTCATAGCCCTCTATATTCCCCCAGGAAATAATATCAATACTCTTGAGGAAATTTTTCAATGGGCCTCAACCAATATCAAGTAGGAGACATATATTCTAGGAGATGTTAACATCGATTGGAATAGAATTACTGCAAAAAACCCCACCATATCCATCAATCTATATAACTTCTCTCAACTTACTAATGCTACAACTAGACCCAATACAAATAACCCCCCAGGCTCCATACTGGACTGGATCCTTGTCTCATACCCAAACAACATCTCCCTCATAGCACATTACCATACTCCATTAGTGATCACTTACCAGCCTTCATACATAGATCAACTCCATCCTCTCCTCACCTACACCAATATATACAAACCCGAAATCTCACTAACTTCAATGCCACAACTTTCTCCAATTCTCTAAAACTTATAAACTGGGACAATCTAAAAGCCCTACCTCTAGATAACGCTGAAGAATTCTTCAACTCAACCTTCATAGATACCCTAAACTCCAAGGCTCCTCCAAGAACAAAATGGATAAAGACCAATTCCACCCCCTGGCTTACTAAGGATACCAAAACTCTCATGCTACAAAAAGACAAGACCTGGAAACTCTATCACCGCAACAAAAACCATAACACCCTTCTTAAATACAAACAACTCCGCAACTCAGTCAAAAAACATATTACACAGGGCAAAAAAATTATACTATATTAAACTCCAGAAAATTCATTCCACAAATCCCAAACAATTCTGGAAATCCATCAACTCACTTCTTAATCCAGGTACCAAAAACAATCTTTGCCTTGACACCAGCAAGCATGACACAGAAATAGTCACACAGTTCAACTCTTTCATTACTAACTCCATAGCAGAACTTACCAAAACCTTCCCTAACAACAAATCCTCCTCTCACCTCAAATCCTCTCCCCAATCTCCCATCCTAAACTCTCCTACTTTTCATGAAAAAAAAAATCCAGGAAAGGAATACGGAACCAGAAAAAGTTGAATTATTTATTGAATTTCAGCAAAAGACGTAAAACACGCGCTTTCGCTTGGTAAATACCGAGCTTTCTCAAGTTGAGAAAGCTCGGTATTTACCAAGCGAAAGCGCGTCTTTTACGTCTTTTGCTGAAATTCAATAAAGAATTAAACTTTTTCTGGTTCCGTATTCCTTTCCTGGATTTTGTTTTTCTTTCTCCTTCTTTTTATCTCAAACCCATCCTCACTTCATACATAAAGAAACTTCTTTCTAAACTTAAGCCTTGCTCCAATGCCCCTGACAATATCCCCTCTAGCTTTTTAAAACTAGCAGCAGACAGCATTGACATTCCCATTAGTATACTTCTCAACAGATCCATACAGGAATCTTATGTCCCAAAACTATGGTGTTCCACCTTCATCCTACCCCTCCACAAAGGAGACAAAAATAATAACTTCTCCAACTTCCGACTCATAGCAATACTATCTCCTATTTCAAAACTTCTTGAGAAATGTAGCCATCTCCAGCTAATGCCATTCCTCACAAATAACCAACTCCTCACCCCAACCCAACATGGGTTTTGTCCTGGCCATAGTACAATGACACCTCTTCTTTCATTCCTAGACATAGTAAGCCACGCCTGTGACTCCGGAATCTAGTATCCACAGTCCTCCTCGACCTCCCTTTTGATACTGTCTTTCATACCCACCTCCTTACCAACCTCTCTAAACATAACCTCTCACAAAACACCATCAGCTGGTTTAGCAGCTACCTCTCTGATAAATTTCCCGGGCTGTGAAATGGAAAACTGGTACCTCTGCCTTCCTTCCAACTCCAAATGGGGTACCCCAGGGATCCATACTCGGCCCTATGCTCTTTAATATTTTCCTTAATGATTTCCACAGATCAATTCCCAACACCAGAATAGTACAATATGCAGATGACTCCACACTAGTCTGCTCTGCCTCCAATCTCCTTGAGCTCAAAACTATAACTCAAACTGCTTTCTCAACTACTGAGAACTGGATGCTTCAAAACCATCTCTCCCTAAATGCCAATAAATCTAAAATCCTACTATTCACCCCTTCAAAATCTATCCTTCTTGACAAAACCTCCTTCAAAAGTATCAGCCATGCTAAATCCACTATAGACATTGTCCCATTTACCAAACTTTTTGGGGTTACTATTGATGAGAATCGAAAATTTGATACCCACATTTAACTAAATATTAAAAAAAACACATCAGGAACTTGGCATGCTGTACAGAAGCTCACACTTCCTCTCCTCCTTAACTAAACAGACCCTGACCTCAACCTACTTACTACCCTCTCTGATGTATTGTGCTCCCTTACTAACCAACCTATCTTCTTCTAACACTTCTAAACTAGAAAGCTGCTACAACAAAATCTCAAAGTTTGCAACCCCATCCAAATTCTCTACTCACCACTGTATACACCTTCATCAGCTGAAATGGCTAGAACTTCCCAATTACTTGAACTACCTCCAACTCTGTACAGCCAACAAGCTTATTTTGAAACATAATGCATGTCCAGCACTTGCTAACATTTTACCTTCATATACCCCTCTCAGACACCTAAGATCTGCCCTCCAAAACCTAATCTCAGTGTATAAACCAAATCGTCCTTCTGGGCAGCTACTTCTATCTGTTACCTTAGCCAGAAAATGGAACTCCCTCCCTCCATCTCTAAGAATCTCTGAAAACTTTGAACTCTTCAAAATCCAGCTCCAGTCTTACCTCTTCCATAGCTGGAAGTGCAATTGCATACTACCTACCTAACTTATCATTTCCAAAGTCCCATTTCCCTTACTTACCAGCGATCTATTCCCCAATAACTACTCTCAGATTACTATCTAACATTTCTTGCCTACAAACAAATTCTACCCTCTACAGCTGTTCTCAACCTACAAACTTGTAAATATGTAAGATATACTGTATATATATATATATATATATATATATATATATATATATATATATATATTGCAGTCCAACTGTTCTTACTTGCCATTTTATACCCACAAGATGCTTACTGCGCCTTTTATTAACTATGCATTGACTCTTGCTCACTTTGAACTATGTTGCTTCTACTTTGTACGATGTTTTCTGAATTATGTATTACTTTGTAATATGTATTCTGAATTATGTAGTTTATACTTGTATTATGGAGCTATTCTCCCCTTTTAGCAACTATGTATTGAATTGTTTGACTTTGAACTATGTATATTTTACTTTGTACTATGTATTCTGTATTATGTAGTTTATACTTTGTACTATGCAGCTTTTCTCCCAGGGTCACCACTGAAATCGGGCTCTTAGAGCCCAGTGGACCTCCCCGCTCACCAAACAGGAAATAAAAAAATAAATAAAAATTATAGGAATACAAGGCATTTATACTCATCACAGCAGTGATTAGCACTCAAATGTTTGCCCCAGGTTATCATGGGGCCTGATGCCCTGTTTCTTTTTAACACACACACACACATACACACAGAAGTCAGACCTTAGTGGCACAATCCTCCATTTTCAAAGAAAAAGAGACCACTTAATGAATTGAAGCTCTCTGCATTTGCCATTTTAATGAATGGAATGTGTGCTTCAGCTTCTAAAATAAATATGTATTTTTTGAATGCATACCCATTCATCCATTTGATATGCAATAAATCTAACTTTAAAAGTAATGGTTGCAATCTGTACACTAACATTGTAACATGCAACATTTCCACTACTACTAATATATGTAACTTACAAAATAATAATATCATTGACTATAAAGGGTAACAGTTACAGCATTACTGAACACAATTAGTTGCTACATGTAAAACTCAATAGCATAAATGCTAAATATACCAAACAGCCACAGTTTAGGTACATATCCTGCTATCCACATTAAGAGATACCGACAAGAATTTGCATTTGACTTTTTAAATGGCACTTTATTATGGCAACAGCTATAAGCATCTAGTTAAGAGCAAAAGAGTTTTATCTATAACAACACCAGCTTTTGTATTTTGCATAATATAGTATAGTTAGAATAACGCCATCAGGTTTACATATTATACATTAAAAGTAAAACTTTATTAGTGTTTACAAAAAATGTTTTGCAATAAAAGGAGACTTCTAATTCCTGAGTTTTCCAATTCATGAAAAATATTTAATCATTTCTTCTTCTGACATCTGCAGGTTATTTGAAAAGGCTAACAAACAGTAAAGGTAAGCAGTGAAGCAGAAGAAAGATTGCTACAGAACGTAGTATGTCTGGCTTGGATGACAACATTCTGCAAATTCTGTCTATGACAATATGTGCAAAAACAGTTTGCAAATTCCTCAGGATTAAATGTTTTCTGTAGACAACCATCTAGGTTGCAATGTAATACTTCATCCTCCTTTTAATATATCATTCCCCAAGGGGCTGCTCATCAAAGAAAGTTAGACACTGACCTCAGTGAAATGCAGACTTGCACAATTCATCACAGATTTCTGGATGCAATAAAGTGGCATATAACCAAATGTATGGCTCTCCAGCATACACATATCTTGATAAACCTCTTTTTACCAGAAAATTATTTTTTATGCAAAATGCTCTTCATGGCTTATTCTGCTGAAAATGATTTCAAAATGCACATCCCATCTGTTGAAAAGGAGTGAACCTTTACTACAATGTGCAAGAACATATATACTCCATATTAAATGGAAATATAGCAATAACAAAATTAACATCATTTATACAGCATGTAAATGTATATTCATGAATTGCTGAAAAAAAAATCAGTGGTCCAGAAATTACTGAGTTCTTGTACAATAGTGTTTTATCAGAACATAAAACAGAAACTATCTTCTCAGGCAGCGTTTCTGTAATACAAGAAAGCTCTTGTCACACATCAAGAAATTCTTTCCACACAAAACCATTTAGCCTTTTTAATCAGTGACTACTTTTAGTTGACTAAACAATTACATTTTAAATGCTTGAACTGACCCTAACACTGAGTATTGCTCTACTATTGCTGATACGGTGTTACAATGTCTATGCAAATGTGAAAGGAGAACCCGTAATTCCATCAAATTGGTCCTAGAGCACACACTTGATAAGATGTATCGGTGATAGAGTTATCAGATGTATTGTCCTGTACTGACAGATACCACACTAAAGAATAAGGGGATTAGGCAGCATTATGATTGGCGGCAATTGTGGACAAAGATGATAAGCTTGGAAATGTCAGGATGGCAAAGTGGGACCTAGCAGAGGCTCTATGGAAGGCATAGATCGCATTTAATGCAGAAAGGTCAGTGGCGTTTAATCATACCTTTAAACAAAGTTAAAACAGAAGTAGCACAAAAGCATTGCTGGATGGCTAGTTATTCAGGCAGTAGGCAGAAAGTAGAGGAACAAATGAGTGTAACTCAGAGCATGGCTGAGAAATACTGCTTTATAGTTCCCTTAGCAAGTGTAAGAACAAGGGAGAGCTTAAGCAGTACTGTTAGTGGTAAAAGTGGAAGTTAAGTGTTCAGAGAAACTTAGGCCAGTGGTCCAGAGGGATTGGCACATGTGGAATCCTGAATGGAAAGAGTGACAGAAAATAAAAAGATGTCATTAGAGAAGCAATCTAAATAAAGGAAGCAAGATGTGAGGTCGGTGCAGGGGAAAACATCAAACCAGAAATGGAGTTACAGATCAATGAGGTTCAGAACTTAAGTTCCTTGGTTGCTGAGGTAGAGGAGCTGCTGGCAGATTGAAGCATTATGTCATCCTCCAATCAAGGAGAAAGAGAAATAGAGACCTGATGACATAATAAAGGGAGTAGGGTAAGGCGTAACATAAAACAGAGTAAGATTCATTGGGGATCTGGACTTGACAACAGCTGCTGGAATGATCCTGAAGTCCAGGTTAGACAGCGAGCAAGAGCTAACTTAGGTCTTGTATAATGACAGGATCTGACTACTGCTGCAGGATTGTATCAGAATGAATATAATTATAAATGTGGTTCTAATACACAGAGATTATGACTGTCCAGGATAAGGCAACATTAGCCAATGGGTCTGTAGAATGTTAAAAAAAGACAGAAAGATCATGATGATGGTGTGGCATATGGAAGAACAACATGTGTTGTGTTAGGGAGTGAATTACAGATGAGTTACAGATGTGGAACAAATTGGGTTGAGTAAATACTTCCAGAATGGAAATGGAATGGAGTTCTCTGGACTATGGTTAAGGGTAATAGAAACAATAAGGGAAAAGTAAAGGTAGATGTGCTGCACAGGAATATGAAGTCAGCAATCATGGCAAAGTTAAAATTGTTTACCAGAAGTGATTAAAAAGGGAATAAGAACTTTTTGGATTTCCCTGTATTCAGTCAATGCATGATCAGTTGAATATATACCACTTGATTTCAGATCAAATACACACTTAGTCAAATATGATATAAATAAACATTATGCCATCCCTTTATCTCATATATGGGAACATGAGGGCACTCGTCCTTACATCATTATAGGCTTACAGATATTCATATATAGATCACTGGCTCATGGTCAAAGTGCATTCCTTTTAGATTCATTTTATTTGAAATAATCCTATCAAATGAAATCGAGTTTGAAAAGAGGGAATGAAATTGTATTATTTCATCAAGATCATGAAATACCAGATATAAGAGAATTTTCCTTTCTTTTCAGTATTGTGTGATCAAACAAGCTGATAATTCATTACATCAGTATCACAAATTATCAACTCTGAGTACAATGAAAAAGAAATTTCTTTTTCCATTGTACTACCCAAAACCCTACTACACATTCAGTGTGAAGTTGTCTGAATAGTGGTGCTGTTATGATTTATTTTTTTAAGTAAGGTATACAGCTAAGTTTAGGTGCAAGGTTAGTGTTAGTGTTAGGGGTGGGGTTAGGGTTAGGCACTATCAAGGTGGGAGGAAGTGTCACCATCCTTTTCCACCTAAGTAATTCTTGCTTTTCTTTCTTCTTCTTCTTCTAGGTACTAGGCTATCTGCGCAAGGGCATTTATAAGCCTAGCCAGAGTGTGTCGGCTTTCACCGCCCCTTTGATTAATTTACTGATCCTCTGTCAAGCAGAGCCAATGAAGTGATCCCAGGGTGTATTTTCTATTACCCATCCACTCGTCAAGGTTTCTCTTGAAGAGTGTTAGTGTGGGGGCTCTGCCTGATGTAATTTTGTTCCAAAGTATGGGGAGTCTCTGTGACAGGAATCTTTCCCTCCAGCATGTTTTATTTATTGTTGTGGCGAGGTTAGCTCACTAGAGCAGTGACTTGGATTTCTTTAGGTGGAGCATGTCCATCAATTCTGAGCTGGACATGGCTTTGTAAGTCAGGCAGAGATCACCTCTGAGTAAGCGATATGCCACTGAGTACAGCCGGAGTTTTTTCAGTCAGGCTACATAGGACACATGTTTGAGGCCAGTAATACTCTTGGTGAGGTACTTTTGTGGTCTTTCCAGCTGTTGGAAGTGTCTTGTGAGGTACATCCCAAATGGGGCATTGTACTCCATGATGGGTCTTATGAGTGACGAGTAGAGGGGCACTATAACGTCTTTATTTCTAGATGCAAACTCTTTAGTAATTAGATGGGCCACATAGAAGGATTTCCTAACTACTTTGGCAATATGATTGTCAAAGGAGAGATTACCATCTACCTGGTCCCCAGATCTCTTATTACCTCTTCTGTATTAAGGGGGCTGCCACCTATGTGGTAATTTGTGGGTGTTTTGTTTTTCCCATACGGGATGACTATGCATTTTTTGGCATTTAACTTGAGGCCATGACTTTGACACCAGGTGTCCATCACAGAAGGCCCTTTCGGAGGATGTCCATGTCAGCCGGAGAGTCAATTATGGCTCCCAGTTTGCAGCCATTGGTGAACTTGGTTAGCCATACTCCTCCTGTGTTTGCCTGTACTTCTGAGAAGTATATGCCGAACAGTAGGGGTCCCAGGACTGAGCCTTGTGGTACACCACTTGTGACTGGTTTAGAGTCAGACCTGGAGCTCACTATTCTTACCGTGTGAGTTCTGTTTGTAAGCCAGTTGGCAACTCATCTCATGACGTAGGGGTTTATGTTCAGGCTGGTGAGTTTTTCTGTAATACCCAAGTGGGGAATGGTCTTGAAAGCCTTGGCAAGGTCAAGGTAGGCTGTGTGAACCACCTTTCCCTTATCTATGGCCTTGGTGACTGTCTCATAGGTTCATAGGTAGGTTCATAGGTAGGTACTAGGCTATTGGCCCTAGGGCCTATATAAGCCTAGCCAAAAAATGTACCCTGGCTTTTGCCACCCAAGAAAATTATTTTCCTGTGCCCCTGTGGAGCAGAGCCACAGAAGTGATCCCTGGGGTGAATTTCCCATTTCCCATCCAATCATCAAGAATTTTCTTAAAGAGTGCTAATGAGCTCTGTTTGACATAGATAGATAGTCTGTTCCAGAGTATGGGAAGTCTCTGGGACAGGAATCTATCCCTCCAGCATATTCTGTTTTTTCTGGTGACAAGGTTTAGGTCCCTAGAGCGTGTAGCTCGGAAGGATTGGGATTTCTTTAAGTGCAGCATGTCCAACAGCTCTGGGTTTGACATAGCTTTGTATGTTAGGCAGAGATCGCTCCTGAGTAGGCGATATGCGATGGATTAATGCTGTACTTTTTTGAGACGGTCTGCGTAGAGCATCTGTTTGTGGCCAGTAATCCTCTTTGTGAGGTATTTCTGTGGTCTTTCCAGTTGTTGTAAATGTCTTATGAGGTACATAGCAAAAGGGGCATTGTACTCTATAATGGGTCTGATGAGTGATGAGTAGAGGGGAACAATGACCTCTTTTTTTCCTGGATGAGAATCCTTTTGTGATGAGATGAGCCACATAGAAGGATTTCCTGACCACTGTGGTGATGTGATTATGAAAGGAGAACCAAGAAACGTTTAAAAATCCAAACGAACCAAGAATAGCAGCAAATGACTGTGTACCCAAGAAAAAACGCTGCTCAAGAAGTTAACAGTCCAACAATTTAATGACTCAAATTCCACACGAAGCACAAAGTCACCACATAAATCCACAAACAGAAATGGTTGAGCGCTTTCATCTGCTAACTACAGATTTCATCAGAACCATGAATAACTCTAAACAAATCCTTATAAAGCAGCTTAGGTGCCAAAATTAATTAGTTAATTAATAGCCAAGATACAAAGCTTAACAATACACAAAATAAAACATTTGTTGATGAAAAATGTATACTATACAATTTAGAACAATTATAACACAATTTTAAACAGCTAAGTGGTGCAAAATGCAATCATAAAAATACATATAGGCTATGATAACAGTATATAGCTGAGCAATTACCATCTGAATACCAAATAAGTAGAGCCTTGAGTATTTATACAAAAATACCTAGATTAACAACAAAGTGCATGAATCATGTGTAAAATGGAAAAAGATGCACTACAATGCATGTATATTAAAAATAATAATAAAAATGTATATGATATAATATATACAATAAAAAGGTTTTATATATATATATATATATATATATATATATATATATATATATATATATATATAAAAATGTATAAAAATGTATAAAAATACAAATATACAAAATAAATGTACAATATGAAATATACAATATGAATGTATATGTAGAATGTGTAATGTGTAATGTGAATAAACCACAATAGAATATATGTAATATATGTAATAATATATAAATAATAATAATATTATTATTATATGAGGGATTTGTGACGGAAAATCAACTGTCCATAATCAGGAAGGGTTTGATGCTAATATGGTCGTTTAGACCAGGTTTGGTCGTAGCATCACATAATATTTGCCATTTGCTTTCTAAAAGTGCTAAATGACATTTCCAATTGCCTACTGTAGAAGTGTGATCTATAAAGTCTATAATACTGAAAAGAAAAGAATGTTCAATACCCTTGTCTAGAATGTGTCTACTTAAAGCGTTATTGGGGTCCTGTTTCCTTATTCTGTATGTATGTTCATATATTCTAGTCTTGAGTTTCCTTTCAGTCTTTCCAATATAATAGGCATCACATGCTACACAGGTGGCAATATAAACTATTCTAGATGTGTTGCAATTCCCCCCCTTACTGTGTAAACTGTTAGCTGTAATATTCTTCAACTTTACAACTTTGGTTTCATTGATAAACTTACATTGCTTGCATGTACCACATTTCCTAGTGTGTTTTGTTCCTACAACCTCTCTATAATAATCCTTACTCCTTTCCAACATCCTTTTAATATTTTGTGAAGTTTTGTATACAAATTTGGGTGCATGTCCAACAATATTACAAATTTCATCAGAAGTTTTGAAAAGATTCCAATGTTTCAACAAAATCTCTTTCAAAACATCAACATATGGACTGTACGTGAGTACACAAATACAACCTCCTTGTTTCTTATTCTTCTCCTTTGAAATAAAGGGTCTTCCCAATAAGGGAGGGTATTTGTTACCCCATTCTTTCATAACATATCCCTTTATAGGTTTAATCAAATCATCAGGGTACCCTCTATTGGAAAACATTTTGTGTATAGTGTTTAACTCACTTTCCATATTCTCCCTATTGGATGACATTCGGGCAGCACGTATACACTGACCCTTAAAAACATTTTTAAAAATATGTGGAGGATGACAACTGTCATAAAATAAATAATCATTCGAAAATGTTTTTTTCCTAAAAATCTTGGACTGAAATTCAGTTCCAGTGGAATAAACATAGGTATCTAAATACGCAATACCTTCGGACTCCACATTGTATGTAAATTTTAAGAAGTCAGTTATGTTGTTCAAATACCCAATGAATTCATGTATCAAATGAACCGGTCCGTTCCAGAGAACAAACAAATCATCCAAATACCTGGTGTAGTGTATTATATACTTATAATATTCACTAGGAAAAATAAACAGTGATTCCCATTCAAGCATCACCAAGTTTGCAAAGACTGGGGCACATGAAGCCCCCATAGCTACCCCTCTGCTCTGCCTGAACAGTTCCCCCTGAAATTGAAGGTAGTTGTGATCAAGGACCAAACCCATCATATCAACTATCAAGTTTATTCTCTCAAAGCTCAAACCTGAAAATCTCTTTAAACTATTGAAAAAATAATCCAAACCTTTCTCCCTGGGAATACTGGAGAAAAGGTCAACAGCATCAATAGTTATGAAGGTCAACTCTTTATGCCAAATCATGGGGGTCAGTTTGCTCAAAAAATTCCAGGCGTCTTTAGTAAGATGTTCAACATTGTTGTACACATGTTTAGTCCATCTGTCTATAGTAACCCCTAATTTATAAGTTTTTGACTTGGAACCTGAAATTATTGGTCTAAAAGGTTTTTTTTTTAATATTTTTGTGAATTTTAGGTATCCCTATAATTGAAGCCATCTTAGGAAATTCCACTCTGACAAATTCATAGATTTCGTTTGTAATCCTGTTGTCAAGTAGGAATTCCTCGATGGCAAGATCAATACGTTTATAACCAATGTTCACCTGATTAAGGGACACTTCTTCATAGTTACCAGATTGATGTAAAATATTCATAATTTCTTGATTATAATTTGCAGTATTGAATAACACAATCCCACCCCCTTTATCCGGCTTCATGACCCTAAGATCCTTATTGCCTATAACCTTATTCAGACATTCCCTTTCTAACATGGTTATATTGTCCTGAAAGCCTGTGGGGGGCTGTTGAATGTTCCTCTTGATTCGATATTGAAACCAATACATGTCATGTGCAACACGTTTTTCATATTGTGCTACTGTAGGATGATATCCTGGAACATATGCACTTTTCTTCCTCAATTGTTCACATTGATTGCCCTCATATTGCACATTTATATCATCTTTATCGGTGTCCTTGTATTGAATAGCCAAGTTCATTCTTCTACAAAAAAGTTTGGTCTCCTTAATAGTGTCAAATATATTAAACTTGGCTGTAGGTATAAACTTCATTCCCTTGCAAAATAAAGTACAAAATTCATCAGATATAAGCGTGTCGGTATAATTATAAACCTTCAAACCCTTGTAAGAATATATACCAACAAAATTATGTTCAATTGCAGTGCCGTTGCATAATGTAAGGTCCTCAGTAATGGACTGAAGGTCACTAACAACCTTACAATTAGAATCTATCAACGGGGTATAAACCTGTTCTAAAACCTCCTTCTGTAAGTTTTGGGGGCTGGGTGGAACCGTCCCCCTTGAAAATTTTCATCATCATCAATTAACCAAGTGTCTTTCCATCCCTTCTCAACTTTCTCATATCCTTTATTTGAACGTGTTCCATATTTTCTACTCTGAGGCCATACATAAGCTCTCTGTTGTTTATACAGCATCATATCCCTATCTATCTTGCTATTCTTTCTGTTAAAAATAATAGACGCCTTATTTTCCACTGAACTAAATTGTTTATGGTATAAATCATACCATTGTTCAAAGTGCAAGGCTCTACTTATTTGGTATTCAGATAGTAATTGCTCAGCTATATACTGTTATCATAGCCTATATGTATTTTTATGATTGCATTTTGCACCACTTAGCTGTTTAAAATTGTGTTATAATTGTTCTAAATTGTATAGTATACATTTTTCATCAACAAATGTTTTATTTTGTGTATTGTTAAGCTTTGTATCTTGGCTATTAATTAACTAATTAATTTTGGCGCCTAAGCTGCTTTATAAGGATTTGTTTAGAGTTATTCATGGTTCTGATGAAATCTGTAGTTAGCAGATGAAAGCGCTCAACCATTTCTGTTTGTGGATTTATGTGGTGACTTTGTGCTTCGTGTGGAATTTGAGTCATTAAATTGTTGGACTGTTAACTTCTTGAGCAGCGTTTTTTCTTGGGTACACAGTCATTTGCTGCTATTATGAAAAAAGAGACTACTGTCCACCTGTGTCCCAAGGTCTCTTATCACATTTTCGGCATTAAGTAGACTACCAGCTATGTGGTAGTTCATGGGAACAGAGTTTTTACCAAAGGGGATGACAATACACTTTTTGGCATTGAGCTTCAGGCCATGGCTTTGACACCAGGTATCTGTCTCAGTGAGGCCCTTTTGTAGTTTGTCCACATCATTAGGAGTTTCGATTATGGCTCCTAGTTTGCAGTCATCTGCAAACTTTATTAGCCAAAGACCTTCTGTGTTAGCTTGCACTTCAGAGAAGTAGATACCAAACAGGAGAGGACCCAGGACTAAACCCTGTGGTACTCCACTTGTCACTGATCTGAAGTCGGATTTGGAATCTGCCACTTTCACAGTGTGGGTTCTGTCCATGAACCAGTTGGCAATCCATCTTGTGACATAGTGATTTATACCTAGTTTAGTGAGCTTATCTATAATTTCAGAGTGGGGGATGGTGTTGAAAGCCTTGGCGAGATCTAGATAAGCTGTGTGAACCATTTTACCCTCATCTATGGCTTTGGTGACTGCTTCAAAGAAGTCAATCAGGTTTAGGAGACATGATCTGCCTTTTACAAATCCAAACTGGGTAGGGTCCAGAGTTTGGAGATTACCGATGTCTTTGTTTATGAGTTCCACGATGATACGTTCCATGGCCTTGCAGACCAGGCTCGTCAGGCTAACGGGGCGGTAGTTCCTGGGGTCTGTCGTGGCTCCCCCTTTGTGGAGTGGGATAACCGTCACGGTGCGCCATTCAGTGGGTACAAAGCCTGAGGTGAGGCTATGACTGAACATGGTACTTAGGTAGGGTGCCAGTTCATTCTGTAGTTTGTGTAGAACGCAGCCTGAGATATTGTCAGTTCCCATGGATGCTGTGTTCTTGGCTTTGGAGAGTGTGTGTTTTACCTGGGCAGCCGTGATTATAGGAACTTTGCATTCTTCTGGTATAGAGATGGACCCTCTAGGGGGTGAGAGGGGGGTAAAGTTAGCACTGAACCTATCTTCTAGGATGCTGGCAATATCAGTTGGTTCTGTATGTTTAGTGCCATTGTGCTGTAACTCAGAGCAGATCTGAGTGTTCCCATTGAGATTCTTGACATAGCTATAGAATGCTTTGTGGTTGTCTTTAGAGTCAGTGGCAATTTTGTTTTCATAACTAGATTTGGAAGATTTTATGAGGGATCTCAGCTTCTTACTGAGGTTGACCAGGGAGTTCCTCCAGTCATGGGATTTTACTCTTTTTTGCAACAGTTTCTTTCTTCTTTTGTAGAGTTTGTTTATGGCCGAGGACCACCAGATTGGCTTCCTTTTTTTGGAAGATAACATCTTGGTTCTATTAGGAATAGCATGATCCATGCACTCGTGTAAGTGCTTATAAAGTGCATTGGTGTAGGATTCGGCAGTCATACCTCTATTGTCCATCTGCATGGGTGTCATGAAGTTTTCCACTTCTGTCTTAAGAAGTGTGAAGTTGGCTTTGCAGAAGTTTTTTACGATGGTTTCCCTAACTGGGGGTGGGGGTGGGATGTGGATGTCTAGGCTGATTAGCTTGTGGTCGAATCTGACCAACGAGGAATTGACCTCTTGTGTGGAACACCGGTTTCCCATGTTGGTAATGACCAGGTCTAGGATATTGCTGCCCCTGGTGGGGATGTGAATAAGTTGATCCAAGACGTTGGAATTTATGAATTCTAGAAAACGTTGAGCAAAAGAGTTGGTACATGAGTAGTTTTCCCAGTTAATAGTGGGGTAGTTGAAATTGCCTATTATTAGGGTGTTGGGTTGTACCCTAATACTTTCCAATGTATCAAGAAATGAGTAGTGGGAATCCTGGGGCATGGTGGGGGATCTGTAGCAAGCTAAAATTTGGATTGCGGTCTTGCCAGAGTTAGTTGCACTTGGATAATCTCGGATGCATTATGCTGTGCAACTAGCCTGGAGGTGTGGATATCCTTAATGAATATGGACACACCTCCGCCTTTAGTGCTTCATTCTGAGTTAGGTGGCCGAAAGGTGTGGTATGAATTGTAGCCTGGTAATGCAGGGGTGCTCTCTGGTGCTTTGAACCAGGTCTCTGTTACTGCACAGATGTCAATGTTCTCCATTTTAAGGAGTGCCTCGAGTGAGTGCATTTTGAGGTTTATACTTCTAGCATTGAGTAGCATTACCCTCAGATTTTGCTTGCTTATACCTGTTACAGTGGTGAATTTGTCATTTGAACCTTGCCTAAAAAAGGCACTATAGGGCTGGCAAGAGCCTTAGCCAGTATCCAGAATCCTAAGGGCGACAGGTGCAGGCCATCTCTGGCAAAGCATCATGGTCTGTCGATCATGTCGTCCCAGGCAAGCAAATACTGGATCCCCTTAGAATGACACCAGAAGCTTAGCCAATTGTTGAAGTCAATCATTTTGTCCTTGTATTGTGGTATCATTCTGGGTGATACCTGCCTGGGATACAAGATCGGAGAGCTCCTCCATGTCTCTTTTCATGTAGTCTAGGGAGGTACGTCTCAGGTCATTCACACCAACATGGACAATGACAGTGTCATATTTGTACTTATTGTAAAGTGACCTGGGTGCATGCATTATGTGGCGGATCCTGGCACCTGACAGTAACTTTCTCCTTGTTTAGTCTAGTGAGTGGAACATCAGTGTGCCTGACTATAGAGTCACCTATGACTAGAGTGTTGGGTACGTTGTTATGCCTTATGGGCTGTCTCGAAGAAGTCAACCAGGTTTAGTAGGCATGATCTGCCCTTAACAAAGCCAAACTGGGTCAGGTCAAGTGCTTGGAGGTTCCCAATGTCTTTGTTAATGAGTTCCATGATGATGCGCTCCATAGCCTTGCAGACCAGGCTAGTCAGGCTTATGGGGCGATAGTTAACAGGGTCAGTTGTGGCCCCTCCTTTGTGGAGAGGAATAACCGTTGCTGTGTGCCATTCTATGGGCACATAGCCTGTGGAGAGGCTGAGGTTGAACAGCGTGTTTAGGTGGGGGGTTAGTCCGTTCTGTAGTTCATGCAAGATGCAGCCTGGGACACCATCTGGTCCCACTGAAGCTGTGTTTTTGGCTTTAGAAAGGGCTGATTTCACCTGTGCGTCTGTGATTTTTCGGATACTACACTTTTCCGGTATTGTTGTGGGCCCTTTTGGACGTGAGAGGGGGGTGAAGTTTGCACTGAATCTATCTGCCAGGATGTTGGCAATATCAGTAGGTTCAGTATATTTTGTACTATTTTGCATTAGTTCAGTGCATATCTGCGAGTTGCCACTTAGATTCTTAACATAGCTAAAGAAGGCTTTGTGATTATCTTTTGAATCCTTGGCTATTTTTCTTTCGAAGTTAGTCTAAGATGATTTCATGAGGGACCTTAGTTTCTTACTGATACTGATCAGGGATGTCTTTCCTTCTTGGGATTTAAACCACGAAAACACAACAATTGGGTCAATGACCCTAAACCAAAACTATAAAAAATAAAATAAAAAGTAAATCCACCGACACTGTGTAGCCGATAACGGTTTAATGCTCCAAAAGAAACACGTACAATTACAGTTGCACCAAATTATCCGAACAACTCTGATGATGCCAAAGGTTTGTTAACCTCAGCGAAAGCACTTAGTTGTTTGGTGCAACTGTAATTGTACGTGTTTCTTTTGGAGCATTAAACCATTATCGGCTACACAGTGTCGGTGGATTTACTTTTTATTTTACTTTTTATACCTTCTTGGGATTTGCTTTTTTTCTGAACTAGTTTCCTCCTGCTATTGTATAGCTTGTTTATTTCAGGGCTCCACCAAACTGGTTTCCTTCTCTTAGAGGAGTGAGTCTTGGTTTTGCTAGGGATGGCACGATCCATGCATCCTTGTAGGTGCTCATAGAGTGCATTTGTAAAGGTTTCTGCATCTTGGGTAGCATTATTCTTTAGTGTGGGGGCTGTGAAACTTACCACCTCTGTCTTAAGTAAGGTGAAGTTTGCTTTAGAAAAGTTTTTTACTGCAGTTTCCTTAGTTGGGGGTGGTGGTGGGGTGTGGACATCCAGAGTGATTAGTTTATGGTCTGATCTCACCACTGACGAGTTGACCTCCGGTGTGGAACACCTGTCGCCCATGTTGGTGATGACCAGGTCCAATATGTTTTCACCTCTGGTAGGGGAGTTTACCAGCTGATCCAGGGCATTTGAGTTGATGAATTCCAGGAAGCGCTGGGCCTGGGAATTTGCACTCGAGTAGTTTTCCCAGTGAATGGTAGGGTAACTGAAATTGCCCAATATAAGGGTGTTCGGTAGGACCTTCATGTTTTCCAGTGTCTCCAGAAAGGTGGAGTGGTGGTCCTGGGTTATGGAGGGTGATCTGTAACAGGCCACAATTTGCACTGCAGATTTGCCCGATGTTAATTGCACATGGATGATCTCAGAGGTATCATGCTGCGCCACTAACCTGGAGGTGTAGGTATCCTTGATGAATATGGATACACCCCCTCCTTTTGTGTTTTGGTCCATGTTCTGTGGCCGAAACGTGTGGTATGAGTTGTAGCCCAGTAGTGCTGGGGTGCTCTCTGGAACCTTGAACAAGGTTTCAGTTACTGCACAGATGTCGACGTTCTACATGTGTTTCGAGCACATGCATTTTGAGATTTAAACTCCTGGGGTTGAGTAGCATAACCCTCAGTTTTTTGTTAATTGTGCTGTTTATGGAGGTGGGTTTGACTTTTGAGCCTTGCCTAAAAAAGGCACTACTGAGGGCAGCAAGAGCCTTGGTCAGTATTTGTTATTCAGTAATCAGTAGTTATTTATTATATGTAGTTATTAGTATTTGTTATTCAGTAATCAGTAGTTATTGCTAACCCTAACAATATTCCTGCCCCTAACCATGCACTTTACTTTAAAAAAAAAAAAAAAAAACTTTCCATAAAACTACCACTAAGCAAGTCAGCTTAGAAATTCACCAACCACACACACACACACACACACACACACACACACACACACGCACGCACGCACGCACGCACGCACACACACACACACACACACACACACACACGCACACACACTAAATCTATCCTATTACCTAACCCTTACCCTAAGCCAAGGAGGCAAGTCCTGTTGTCTACATTATGCCAGGTATTTTGAATTCAATATGCTTCACTGTAGGACACCTGTTAACACTTGTTTTGAGTTACATTTACAGTTAATTCAACAATTTCTCCTGTCAGCATTTTTGACATCTTATTTTTTTATTCAGTATTATGGTTTCAGTATGTCTATTTTCTTCACAGTGTCAGATGGATTCATGTCGACTCACCAAAGGTAGTGTTAGCAAATGCAAAAAAAAATCAAAAGCAGTTTGCTGAAATCACCTTCAATGAACATTAAAAGAAGTCACCCCCCATACCCCTGGAATTATATACACCAACTGCAAGGTCACACAATAGTTGGGGAGGGAAGGTAATCTCCACTGTCAAGAAATGCAGATACGACAGACAGATAGATAGATAGATAGATAGATAGATAGATAGATAGATAGATAGATAGATAGATAGATAGACAGATGAATGTATTTCTTTTGACTAAATCTAACTTCACTGAATCACTACTGACTAAAAAAAATGACTGAAACGTCATTTTGTAGAGTCACATTACTAAAAATTGTATTAGATCAAACATACCTTAAAAACTTGTTTTGCAGGGGGACAAGCCCCCCTCATCCCCTTATTTACATATACTAACTCCATGGTTGCACGACAATGGGGAAAAGAAAAAAAACACTATGAATCATGGTGATGTACAAACGCACTTAGAAAAACTCATTCAAGGAAACATTTTAAAAATGTTTTTTGTAGGGCACAAACACCTTGCACCAAAGGGGAGCGTTACCCCATAAAACCCTCCCTAAATATACTAACTACACAATCTTACAACAGTGGATAAAATTGGATGAAAGAGAAAAAACACACACAGTAAATCACTGCTTTCATGTAAATACAAAGCATGCCAAGAGTGATTTTTAGTAGACTTTTGATTTTTCAGTAAATCTTGATTCAGTCAAATGTGATTTCAGACAAATGAGTTTCAGTCAGTTTTGTTCAGTCACTTATGGTTCAGTAAAATGAGAGTCAGTCGAAAGAACTTCTATTATATAATATGGCCTTAAAACATGTAGTTCAGTTATTTTATGTTGTTGAGCATTTACAGAAACTGTTAAAGAGATAACAGCTGCTCTGAGAAAATAGATTACAGTACTTCAAGCTAAAAGTGCATAAAAATAGGTACCAAAAGCTGTGTAACATGCCTGTGACTTACACTGATGCCATTTTATTTACATGGAAGTTAAAAAATAAATATTTCCTTATGTCCTGCATGACTAGTATAAAGGAGGCTTGAAGTAGATTCCGTGAAAAAAAGAAGATCACATTATTTTCCAGTCCCATCCAAGGAAACCAGCACTAAGAAAGAAAAAAAAAGCTTTACCAGCCAACATCGGCAACATGAACCACTTAATACTTTATTTCTGGTTTGCTGATGTAATACCAATAGAAATAATCTAGATCTGAATGGTCTGGTGTAGCGCCATACCTCTCATCTTATTTGATCAAGATTTCTGGACAAAGCCAAAAGTAATGTTGGGGGCAGAAAATCCAGAATTATTGTTACTCGTTACTCTAATTCACTTAAAAAGTTAATAAAACAACAAATTTTATATCAATATGCATATTTTGAAAAATAAATGTAAAACTCTAATGACCTGCATTACCGACTGACAGATTGTAATCACAAATGATTTATTAAAAAGTCAAAAAAGTTATGAGGGATAGGACAAACATTTGAAGCACATTTAGGGACACTCAGAATAAATAGTGACATTTGAGAGGTGCTGTTAGCAGTCAAAAGGGAATGTCTAGTCACAATAACCCATTGTGGGATTTGAATACTTTTTTGCATGCTGCAGTTATGATTTTCTGAATGGTATTATAACTATCTATGAACAGGTCTCAACTGACTCTGATAATTAAAACTATATATATCCTTAAATTCTTAAACTGAGGCATCTAAATTTTCAGACAGTTGAGTATAGTTTTACAATGCCCTAACATCAGTAGCATCGACAAGCATAATAATTAAAAAACTGCAGCCATGGTCAACTTTACATATTCAAAATATGGAGCATGATTCTTCTTCTCATAGGGTAGAAAAATGGGGAAACACGGACCATTTACTAACAACATGAGAAAGAGCTCACCTCATGTTTTAAATGTTACCTTGTACTTGTTTAACCACATATATTTCAGGGCCATTAGTTATGCATTTATTAATTTACTTGATCTTAAGTAGACATCTATACATATAGTCATACAAGTGGCTGTAACGGATGCTCTCATCTTTGTGTGTGTATTTATGCAGAGAAAATTGTTTTCAACTGTCCCAAATTTTGCCTTATATTATTGGTCTGTTCGTAGTAAACTCCATGGTTTTCTGCCAAACTATTGTGGATTGTAGTAAATAAATCCACCCTTCCTCAACCCCTTTATCCCATTTTTGCACATGGAGTCAAGGTGTCACTTCAGCAGTGACAATCATCTTGAGCCAGGGTTTACACCACCACATGGTTAGCCCTGCCACAGTACTGCATTTGTACCACTCACTTGTACCTATAGTCAGTTTAGAGTGCCCAAACCACCTACTACATGGCTTTGGAGTGTGGGTGGAAACTAAAGCACCTGGAAGAAACCCATGTGATTGCAGGAAGTATATGCAGACTCCGCACAGAAGGCACTCCAGCCCAGAATCAAACTGGAGAAACTCTTGCTGTAAGGTAACAATAAATAATAACATCCATGTCTTTTTCAGACTTCATATCCTTCAGAAAATGCTTGCTGAATAAATATAAACCGGGTAAATTAACATTACCATTTAGGTCTATCCAAACATATTTGAAACTTGATAACAATGTTTTTCTTTCTCTACGTCTCTGATTTAGTCATCAACAAATAAAATGTATATAGCAATATGTTCAAGATATATGCAAATGGATATCTGGTTTAACCAGATATAACCATTTCACCATATATTTAACTATACTAGCAATTTGTTGTAAAATCTTTGAATGCACCATTCATATAATATGTCTAACCTAAGTTTTCTGATTGGGGTAGGGAGGGGAGCGGGACAAATGTATTTTTTGAAAAATTATATATTTATGTTAAATGAGTTGCATAGTTAAAGTACTTAATCCATTAATGCTGTCATAATGATTTGCTTTACTGAGATAGAAAGACAGCTTGGGTGTCCGCACATGTCTGGTTGTATGGATTATGATGTCGTAGCATCCCAGTACACCTCATGGACTCTTATTGTGTTTTTAATGTATATATACAAAGCTTCCTTACTGCAAGGGGGGATAATGTTGTGTTTATTGAAGATGTTTGAACTGCGTTGTAGCTATGCAGTAGAAAAATATTTTCACGAGCGATACTTTGAAAGATAAGAAAAATCTTCACTACTTTTCCTGCTCCGTTCACGAGACAGCAATCTCAAATATGCATACAAGTAATATATAAAGGTTGTAATTTTCACTGTAACCACTTTGTGATTGTCTATGACGCCCTTTAAATAATATGTAAATGCAATATCATTAGGCAAGGAAGTAAATCTCAAAACAAGCACATCTTAAAACTCTTCGACTAGAAGAAGGAAAATAATCTGTATATGGAAGATGATTGAGTTGTGCTGGATGGTTATAGTTAGTTAAGAGTTTAAACCCTTGCATGCTATTATAGTAAATTATTCTACACTACTAGAATGTCATATTGAATCTTTTATAAGAAGTAAAGCATTTGGTACTGTTTGTTTTACTAGCAGGTGTCATGTAGTATGTCTCACATATAACATAGGAATGTCTTGCATATAATACAGATAAATATATGCAAAAATAAATATTACCATGAGCGATGCCTTGAAAATCAAGAAAAATCTTCACTACTTTTCCCACCCTGTCCACGAGACAGTAGCCTTAACTACACACGCAAGCAACACCCAAATATCTTATGTCTCATTGCGAGCACTTCATGCTTGCGTATAACATCCTTTGAATAAAACGTAATTGCAGCATTCCTGGACAAGGAAGTACATCCCAAAACGAGCACTATTTAAAGTACTAGTGCACCTGAATTACAAAGCTACATGTCGACCCTTTAGTGTTACTGATTATTACTAAACATTTAACACACCTAAACTAAATAAAATAAAATATGATTAGATTTAGTAAACAGACACCAAACAAATTTTCTAATAGGTTCTTTATATACTAACAGAAACAGCAACCTACACATAGTTATTGTTAGAAAAAAGTTAAATATTGTTAGATATAAAGAAAGGCAATACTCTATACATAGTTATATACATTAATATTACAAATTTCTAAAACTAGAATAGCTGTGTGGGCTCGTAGATTGCTATGAGAATATCGACCATGGGGCTTGTATAAGTCTAGTCATTGCAGTTCTCTGGCTATTTCTTTCCATATTGCTTGCTTACCTGGACACCTGTTTGCCGGGGTGACCGTTATGATCCCCAGGGTGATTTTCCTCTCTCCCGTCCAGTCATCGGGGTTCTTTTCTGGAGTCTAGCCAGTCTGTGGGTCAGGAACCTATCTCTCCACTATGTTTTACTTCAGTATTTTGAATCTTAAAATATGTAAAGACTATTATATATAAGTTTATGTATATATATTTATATACATGTACATATATTGTCATATAAGCCGACACAATTTTAGTAAAGAGTTCTAGAATATGACTTGGAAAACTACTTTCTCAAAAGTTAAAGAATAATAAATCTAATTATTTCATAAAGAGTGAGGAAGAAAATGGGAAATATTCATACAATTATAGAATAAATAATATTCTTATAGCACTGATATTACATGATAGAAACTCTAGAGGTGGAAAATTACCCTAAAGAAATTGCGAGTATAATGAAACTACAATCTAAAAAGAACATAGGTATTATGAGAATTTAACCAAAATAACTAATTAACAAGGTATTGGAGTCTTTGCAATGTGAATTAAAGCAAATGTGTCATGTTGGACTGATATGTGAATTGTTGTACTAAGATGAAACAAATTTTGTTAAATGTAATTGTAAAACTGGTTTTGTAACTCTGATTATAAGAAACTCTTCAAGTAAGATTTAACAAGTATAAGCAGGTTATTGATGTATAAATATTATTGCTTTCACATGAGTTTGCGTATAATTGTCTAGTAGCTGATCATATTAACTAGTTAATATATGTAAATAGTGACATACTAAGCATGAGGTTAAGAGAGATTAGTTAAACATTAGTCACAGATTTAGAAGGTTTGTGTGGGTACTTGTGTTACTCATGCAAAGAGGTATATTACCTCATAGAGATAGGAAAAGGTGTAATAAATTAGAATTAGTTAAATTAGAAGTTTCATTGTTTTCTTATACTGTTTTGGTGTCTACAAAAGATAAGCAGATCTTCTATGTAAACGATAGTATAAATTATACATATAATGCAAACCAAGAGTTAAATCTATGTATATCAACTGTCATACAAATAAATCATAAACCAGCACATGAAATATCTATCTACAAATGTTAATGGATTAAATAATAATATCAAAAGGAAAAGTCTATATAAATACATAAATCTACACAATCCACAAATAGTATTTCTTCAGGAGACGCATCTATTAGATAAAGATATAAACAATTTCAATGTTAATAACTATACAGTATTAGTAAGTTCTCAATACAAACAAAAGAAGAGAGGAGTAGCCATATTAATGCATAATACAATTATTTCTCTTAGAATAATAAACACTTATCAAGACACATCTGGTATGTTTTGATTAGTAAATATAGAGTTAAATAGGAAAATATACACTTTAGTTAACCTATATTGGATACCAGGACTTGGCGTAGGAACAGTAAAACATCATATTGAAGAAATATTACATTTAACTAAAGGTAGTCTAATAATGGCAGGAGACTACAACTGTATAATAGATGACAAAGATACAGATTCAAAAAGTAAAAGAAGAAAGTTACCTATATCAAAGACACTTTTGAAGTTTACAGACGCAATCTCCATAAAAGATATGAATGAATTTGCTGACCCAGACTCATTAATTTATACTTTTTACTCACATAGATATAAGACTAGTTCCAGAATTGACAGGATATACATATCCAATGATCTAGTAACAAAAATAAGTAATGTCAAAATAATAAACTGTCCATTATCAGATCATAATGCTCTGGTTTTTGAAATGGAGCCTATGCATAGAAATAATAATCCCATAACAAGAATACCTTCATATGTTACAAAATTAACAGACTTTAAAGAATTTTTTGAAGTTGAAATAAAAACTTTCCTTGAACTAAATACCACAGAAAACATTTCAGAAATATATATCTGGGACTCCTTTAAAGTATATATATATATATATATATATATATAGAAAAGTACTATCCTGGTATATTAATAAAAGAAAAATATGGAATAAAGACATGCTAGAATTACAAAAGAAAGCCGATAAATTAAAACTAGAAATTCAAGAAGGAAATAAAGATTTAATTCAATAATTACTACAAATTAACAACAAATATGCAGAAATTTTACACCACAAGACAATGATTAACCTAGAAAAGATAAAATTAAATTCTTATTCAACAAATCCAGCACATCAGAGGCAACTAGCTAATAGAACAAAAAAAAAAATAAAATCTAAGCAAATAAAAGAATTATATATCCCTAATACAAAGAAAAAAGTCACAGATCTAAATAGTATATTAGAAGCCTTTAGATTACAATACAACTATGATAACCTTTCAAGCATTCATGAAAAACCTGACAAAGATATAAAAAATTATCTTAAAAACAAAATTCTTACTAGATTAACACAGGAGCAAATTGACACTATAAGCAAACCAATTACTATGGCAGAACTAAAATCACAGATTAAAAAGCTTAAATTAAATAAAGCACCTGGCCCTGATAATATAATATCAGAAATGTATAAAGTAATACCAAATTAAGCTATATCTTTACTCTTAAAAGTATACTCCATAGTTAATCAAAATATAATTATACCACCTTCATGGAAATATTCATTGATATCACCAATAATTAAATCAGACAAAGATGAGAAACAATGTTCGTCATATAGACCAATATCCTTATTAAATATTGATTATAAAATGTTCATGGCAATATATGCTGACAGAATTAAACACTTTCTTCCCATGCTAATACATGAAGACCAGACAGGATTTATCAAAGGAAGAAATACATATGATAATCTTAAAATAATTTTGTCATTGATAGATTATAGTAAACATGCAAACTTGGATTTAAATATATTATCTTTAGATATTAATAAAGCATTTGATTCTGTTAACTGGAATTTCCTTACACTAGTCCTAAAAGAGTATAATTTTCCTACATCTTTTATCGCCCTTATTCAGTCACTATATAAAGACTCCATAGCATATGTTAAATTAGGTTCATATAGATCTGGTCCCATACCAATCAAAAAAGGAACTAAACAAGGCTGTCCCCTATCACCACTATTATTTGCATTACTTATAGAACCATTTGCAAATCAGATAAGATCAAATAGTAATATTAAAGGCATCTGCATCAACAAAACGTTATCTCTTAAATTACAATTATTTGCAGACAATATACTTCTTACTCTATCAGACACTAATGCATCTTTACAAGCTTTGTTTAAAGAAATAAATACTTTTCAAACTATTTCAGGTTTACAGTTCAATGAAATCAAAACAAAAATGATGTCATGTAATACTAAAAAGAAACATATAAACAAAAAATATTCCAAATACATAGGATAATAAAATAGTATATTCAGGCATATATCTACTTGAAGACTTAACTGACTCACTTATATATAATTATAATAAAACACTAGATAAAATAGAGCAAGTGATATCTACCTGGAACAAATATGTGTTTACAATGAGAGGCAGATTATACCTCATTAAATCAATTATTTTTCCTAAAGTATTATATCTAATACAAGGTTTTTCACTACCACTTCCCAAGTATATCACTCAGAGATATAATAAACTAATATTACATGTTTTATGGTTCCCAAACAAACCCTGAATTGCTTTAGACAAACATTTAGCAAACTGGGAAGATGGAGGAATTAATTTACCTGATATAGAGATATATATTATGTCCTCTGTTGTTAAAAATATAATCTTATGATTAAATGCTCACTACAAACCTATATGGAAACAATTACATGAACAGGTCTATACTGAACTTAGTCATAACAACAGATCAGATCATTTAATCATAATACCATTTCCTTTAGTTTGAATATTAAAAGATTATCTAGAAGGCAAAAATAAAAATAATAAACTGCCATCCAAATATATGAACATCACACTAACAACATTTAAATTGTTCATAAACAAAGTCCCAAATATTAATTCATGGTTCTTTCTGATCTTTCCTACAGCCTTCACACCCACTATCCTTGATACATACCAAATTCAGAAAATTAATATACTCAAGATAGGCTCAATAAGCTACTGGCATCAGCTGGTAGAACAAGAGAAAATACTAACTAAAGATCAGATAACCAGAAAATATAATATAAATAATGACTCATGGCTACTTTTGCAAAATCTAAGACAATATCTTATAAACAGAATTGGACAAATGCAAGATACAGTTCGACATACTGTCCCAAAATTTATTGATTACATTATTATAATTAATAATCAACCTTATCAAGGTGCTGGATATATATCTAACATTTACAAAATAATTAAAACAACAAAAATATACCAAATAGACACCTACTGGAATTATTATACACAGATAAATAATCACCCTCCTAACGAAAAGGAAAAAAGATTATCTTAAAATCTTCCAAGAAGTCATCATTATCAATAAACTTACAGTTATTCACATGGAGATATTTGAATAAAAGTTTTTATACACCACATAAATTATCTAAGATGTATGCAAGTGAAGATCTATGTTGGAGATGTCAGACTAAAATAAGAGCAGACTGGCAACATATTTTTTACGAATGTAAGTGTCTTACTTTGTATTGGAATAATATTAATTATTTTTTTCAGACTGTTTTTAATGATAATTATCAATTATCAAAATCTATGATTTTATTCAACTCTCCTGTTCTGGATTGTGTGCCAAAAAAGATTTTCAAATCTTATGGACTTTAATGGCAGCAGCTCGCAAAATCATCACCATTCACTGGAAAAGTGAGACTCCTCCTACATTTAATGAATTTAAAAATTTAGTTAGAACAGTTGGACAAATGGAAATATCTACTCTAAAGAACAGAACTACCAGACTTACAACTTTATACAACTCTTGGATGAAAGTACTAGAAATAATTGAGAAAATGGACAAAGATATATGAACTTATATATCATACTTCAGGTTACACCTTAAACTTATTTATGGCTTTCTTCTTAACAGACACCAATGTATAGTTATATAATGTTTTTAAAGTTTATAGGTTTTACAATTGTATGTATATCATTTTCGTTTTTGAGTTCATGTAATATCTGACAAATTATCAATTAAAAAAAGGAAAAAAAAAAAAGAAAATGCTTGCTAATGCAAAATCTCATATACTACCAACTTTCTTATATACAAGCTGTATTTAAAATTTGTCGCTGATTTTGGTTCTTTGTACCTGATTCTTAAACTAACAGGTTAAGAAAGTATGGGGGTTTCAACAGGTCGCACTGTAGGATTCTGGCAACAGTAAACTAAAATAAATTTCTAGGTCATTACTGATGTTTTTATGCATTCATCTGATGGCATCTGAAGTGTATGCAGTCAAACAAGTGGCTGTAATTGATGGTCATATCTGTATGTGGGTCTATATTATAACATTGAACGCTCAAAATTTCGAATGTTATAATATCGACCCATTTCAGTCGACCAATCATAACATCGAACACTCAGAACTGCAAATTTTACACACACACACACACACACACACACAAACACACACACACACACACACACAAACAACACACCAAAACAACTGCAATCCACAAACATACACTTAAAATCCTACATCTAGCCCTACACTAAACTGTACATACACTACTATCTATTCACTTATCATAACCCTAACCCGAACCCTAAGGTCCGTAACTCTCACACACTCACCTCACCCGCACCCTAACCCTAACTCACGTAACCCGCCCTAACCCTACAGTCTGTCACTATCGCACAATCACCTCACCCAGGCCCTAACCCTAACTCACTTAACCCACCCCTAACCCTAAAGTCTGTCACTACTGCACACTCACCTCACCTGAGCTCTAACCCTAAAGTCCCTAGCTACCGCACACTCACCTTACCCCAGTCAGCTTGCTCACTTACCTTAACCCGGTCCATAACCATCGCACCACACTTATCTGAACCCAATTTGTAACCTCCGTTCGCTCACTTCCCTAAACCCGGTCTGTAACCATCGCACCACATTGCTGTAAATAGCGAAGCCATGGAACAGACCACCGAAAACACATTGTCAGGTTTCCTGTCTTACCATAAGAGGTACTATCTGGTGCAAAATAAACCTCTGTTTGTTTATTTAAGTCATGTTCATTTTGCGGATGATGGATTTATTGTGTATAATGTATACTGTGAATGTCACCTGGTCACAACTATTTTTGAGAAAGAGTAATGTATTTCAGATAGCATGTGGGCTGTTGGACTGGGTGTAATAATGTGACCTTTGGTTGCTTGTCTGTGTAGCCAGTTTACACTTCTAGTCAGCAGTTTAGAATTTACCATATGGGAGATCAGCTATATTTGCTATTCATGGCATACATCTCAAACTCTTAGCTTTCAAAATCCTAGTAGGGTCCATCAAAAATAATAGCAGATTATCCAAAAATCATAGCACTCAAAGTAGTCATTGTGATAAATTTGCAACTCTGGGAAATGGGGGCAAAGCTACTACTGCAATTAATGAAAAATGCCAATTTCCAGTGAAGCCATTTTTTAAAGATCACAATGTATTATAACAAACATTCCATTTTGAATAAACTTCTTTACAACACTGCATAACATAGATCAACTTTATACCACAAAGAGTTCCAATGTTGCCAGTTGGTGTACACCTCCAATATTCGGTCTAATTCGTAAAGCATTCCAAGTGGCATTACCCGTTGCTTCCTCAGCCTCCTTGATAATAGCTAAATCTGTATGTGTACAGTTGTCCCTGTATAATAGATAAGAAAAATCTTAAAGGTCCAGGAAAAGAAGAGAGGATACAAAAAAAGGGGAAGGGGGGGAGGCCTCATCACTTCTGCCCCCAGCATGCATTGTAGGCTGTCCTGGGTTTCTAAACTTGAAAAAGACAACCAAATGGAATATCAGTAATGCACACTATTACAAAGATATTCTTTATGGGATTAAAATGAAACAGATAGAATACTACACAAAAATATTGCAAACCGTCAGCCCCAATAAAATTCACATATTTTTACATTAAAAGTGATTTTTTTTATAATAACAATGAATAATTAAAATTAGTCAACTAACCATCAAAATAGCAACATTTTCTGCAACATACTTGAAAATTGCAAGTTGAATAGGACAAGACCAGTAAACTGTAAATATTTTCACGTGGAAAGAATTGCAGAACTGTCTACCCTAAGAGTAACATATATTCATTTTTTCATGACATTTCCAATGTAGTACAGTTCCACTGCAGGCACCCTGATGTTGTCAGCTGTGGTGTAATTTGTCACATCATGTTACTTTATTATATCCCACTTCATCTTTATATACTTTACATTCCTCAAAACTGCCCAGTTGTCATAGCACCTTGCCTGCTCTGCCTTCCCATCATTTGTTTTGTTCTTCATCTTCTGTAGCACTTTTACATTGTCCATCTATGTGGATTATGTTATTGTAGTGTAACTTCTACTCCAGCCTCTGCATCTGTGGTATTTCCTTTCCATTGCACTCTTCTCTATATATGCATTTGTTGCCATTAACAACATCAACATTATACAACTGTGCACATACACACATACCCAGTACTGAACTTGCTAGTTTATAGTCGTTCTTTACCTCAGCTGTTGTAATTCGGTGTGACCATTAGTTGGCTCTCTGCAGTGGCCACAGTGAAAGGCTCTCCATCATACACACTTGCCAGGCTGCATGCATATCTGATTAGCATTACTGCGTATCGCATTGCAAATGTAAACAGTGTTGGCTTCCCACAATGTGGCCATGACATTAATGAATCCTCAGCATTATATTAAATTGTACTGAATAAATAAAAAAAGAGTGAGCTCAGTGATAACACCCTGGCATGGTAGTGGCATGATCAGTCGTGACCCTGAGGGTTCATTAGCACAAAGTGGTACTTTATGCAGTGGTTGAAATAACTCACAAGTTCATTAACCACAAGTAGCCAGAGTTGCCCCAATTATGTATTTTTTGTTCTTGTGCATTGGGACTTTGTAGACAGGCCCAGTATGGTTTTATTCAGATTGTGTGCACCTGCTACACTGGCTTTCAGTTATTAAGCCTATGTTTGCCTTTATCTCTTAAAGATATATTATGAGTTTCACACCATTAATCTTTTTTCTGTTTGCAGGTGTAATAAGAGAAGGAGCTGCTTTAGGTATTTATTACTCTCTTTAAAAAAAAAGGTAAAACAGACATATCAGTACTGCAGTTATTTAACTATTTTATTTAGTAGCAAGCCCAGGAGTGAGATTCCATTCTTCCTTTACTGCTTAGCAATTTAGTCATTGCTTGAGTTGGCAGTTCAGCCCAGTGCAGCTCAGACACAGAACATTATGCATTAAAGTTATCCCTTGTGTGTGGAGATATATCCTGGGCAATCAGCAGAGTGTGGCTTAAGCCCAGGAAAGGGGGTAATAGGCTGCAGGGATATCCTTGTGGGCAGCTGTGGAGAACTCTTCCCACCTTTATAGATTAATAGGTTAATAGGTCAATACTAAGCTAACTACATTTGCAGGCAATTTTAAGCCTAGCCAGTTTTCTTTTTTTGTGCTTGAAATAACTTATCCCAGTTGGTAATAGATTGACCTTACCCATCTCATAGTCAATTATTATATATTACCCCCTAATGATAATAACAGGGATCATACTATAGATAATAATAGGGGACCCTTGCATGGGATAAATCAGTTAGAAGCTGCATCTTTCCATTACTAGTGCAGGGAACAGTCCTGGGATAAAACATCTGTTTCCCATCCATATATCTAAGTTGAACTTGAAAATGAACAGAGATAAACTTTGTTTTATGTGGATGGGAAGTCAGTTCCATAGCAGTAGTATCCTCTGCGAAATACACCTTTTTCTCCAAATCATTCCATTGATTTTTGCAGAAGAAAGTTAAATCCCTAGTTCTAGTACATCTGATGCCATTTGACTTGCTGATATGCAATAAATCCATCACTGGTAGATTGGAGGATGCCTTGTATGCCAGACAGAGGTCACCTCTTCACAAGCTGTAGAATACCAAGTATAGTGACAGGGCTTTGACTCGGTTCATGTAGGACATGTTTAGGCCTTGTATTCTTTTAGCAATGTATTCTGTGGAAAATCCAGCTGTTGCATCTATCTGGACAGATACATGCCAAATGGGGACATTATAGTCAATGACTGGCCTAATGAGGGCTGAGTAAAGGTAAACAATGACATCTGAAGATCTAGACACAATCCCTTTGTTTATAAGGTGTGAAATATAGAAGGACTTTCTTGCAACAATAGACACACGTTGGTCAAAAGTCAGGTCACTGTCCACATTAGTTTTCAAATCCCAAACAACAGGGTCAGCTCTTAAGGACATATCATCAGTGTAGTAGTTCCCTGTGGTAGATGACTTCCAAAGGATACAGTAATGAATTTTTTGGCATTTACTTACTTTGGGGATTCAATGACTACTCCTAGATAACATTTCTTCTTTTCATTCCCTCCCTGATTTCCTGGGGCACACAGTTAAATTTTCTTGTCGGGTTGAGTGAGCATTTTCCAACTCTGCTATTATAATGGTCTGGTGTGTCAACAGGCCCTGTGTTAGACAATCCCACTGGGGTCAGGGGTTGTGGAATTCTGCCTGGCTCCGCTCTGTTCAGGAGACTAAAGTTACAATTTGGTTGCCACTGTTTGAATGAGTGATATAATTTTGTAAATGAGTTTGTCATTTCAACAAATGCTGTATGGGAGTAAAATGGTATCACTTGCTATACTGTCTTTTTGTATTTTTGTCGTTAATTGATGGGGTAGGGGCAATAAAATTTACAAACTAAAGAACCTGCTTTTGAGTATTCAAGTGAAAGTACAATCTTATAACCATGCGTGAAAATTGTGTCATTAAAGTTTTTTTTGTCAAAACATTACTCATTATTTTGCAGGATCTTGCATGTTTTATATGAGCAGATTGTTGGTATTAAATAGATAATACTGATATAAAGTTATACCAGGAATGTTACTGATAGACTCCAGATGAGCTTTTTTTTAAGACTATTTTCACACTGCTTCTAAACACCTGTGAAAACAATTACATGTTGTATACTTATAATTTTACACTGCTATCCTCTTTATTACCATAAAACCTTCTAAATCAAAACAAAATATTACTGGAGCACATACATTTTAAGATTATATTTTACCATAATAGTCACGTTTAAAGTTGCAGTGTGTCTGATTTCAAGATAGATTATTAGTTGATCAGATTCAAAGTGTTTTCTTATTTTTTTTTATTGCCCATTTCCTTAGTTTGATATAAAAGTACATGTGGAGACATTGAAAATTGAAGGCACATTCTCAGTATACATCATATATTCACAATACATACATGTGTTGTTCCCCCAAGCAGTACAACTCTGGGGTCTCAGAATTTTTAACACACATATATTAACCAAACTACAAAGTGTAATATATAATGTTGTGTGTTCCATCATGGAAAGGGCCAGTCAGTGGTGCTGACAACCTTGCAATGCTAAACTCAAACATCACATCCAACTATGCTCAATAAGGGTACTTGTGTTTTTCCACATCTAGGCATCTACACACCCTAGTACTGTTAGGCTACTGGCCTCATATGAACCTATGAATCTGTGTGTCTGTGCAGGCATCCCAACCTGTTGTCCCACACATGGCTTGCTGATGTCATCTAATATATGTTCACTTGCAGCCATGTAAAAGTCAGACTTGATCGGTGGTGCTTGTGTAAAGTATTGAGTTCTGTGCTCTGTGTACTAGGTAGATAGTTAAAATTTCTGTTCTCACTGCAGTCAAGAGTGTGTGTGTGTGTGTGTGTGTGTGTGTGTGTGTGTGTGTGTGTGTGTGTGTGTGTGTGTGTGTGTGTGTGTGTGTAGCCAGAAGAACAAGTGTGCATCCTGCAGTTACTGCTCTAATCCCATAAACTGACAGTATTTTGATACTTGCACCCGCCTACACATGCATTTTAGCCAGGCCTCCCAACTTCTTCTCTCCAACATGCACTGTCGATGTCCTGTAGCCATGTAAAAGTCAGACATATGCTGTGGAACTGGAGTAGAGTACTGTGTTCTGTAGTCTGTGCACTTAGACAGGGCAGGACTCTGTTCTCACTGCAGTCAAGTTGGTATATGTTTATAAGTAGATGTGCTATCCTACAGTTACCTCTCCAATACCATGGCTTGCCAGTATTTTGATACTTGCACCTCCCTACACATCCATTTCTGGAAGGCCTTCCACATCTTCTCTCCAACATACAATGCTGATGTGATTCACTATAGGCTGACCTGCAGCCATGTAAAAGTAAGGCTTGTGTCATTGCATTTGCATAGATTGACATGGCTTGTCAGTATTTAGATACTTGCAAAAGCCTACACATTAATTTCATGCAGCCCTCCCAACCTCTTGTCTCCCACATGGACTGCTTCGGTCATCCACTATAAGTTGATCTGCAGACATGTGAAAATCAAATTTGTGCAATGGCAGTTGTGTAAAGTACTGTGTTTTGTAGTCTATGTACTTAGATAGGGAGGGGTTATATTCTAATTGCAGTAAAATGTGTGTGTGTGTGTGTGTGTGTGTGTGTGTGTGTGTGTGTGTGTGTGTGTGTGGGTGTGTGTGGGTGTGAGCTTTTACTTGACATTACAGAGAGCATTTTACACCAGCATGTGGGACAATTTTATCATATATACATATGCTCAGCAGACAATGCTGATGCTGAAGTAAGTATACCTGTTGGTTCATTGAGTCATAAGCTCAAAGAATTTGAAAAAGCTTTGTTGTATAAGAAACTCCAATTATTTATCATGAAATATTGAACTGTGGTAAGCCCCCAAAGGACTGAGAATATGGAAGAATCCAAATGCAGGGCTTCCAATTCTGAATTTTTGTGTGAGTTGCATTCAATATCTGACAATGCTGGTTTACAAGTTTTAAAATGAATGGTCAAATACAGTAATTTGAGGATGGAAGAACTGTCATGGAATATTGATCATTTAAATTCATTTATTCATGAGGATCTGTTTTTTGATCATTTTGCAACGAACTATGAAAACATTTTTTTAGAGGTAGACAAAGTTAGTAAAATATTTTTCATGTAAAATGAAGAAATTAAAAAGAGACGCTGATGAATATGCCTGTGGGAAGGTGTTACCATGGTACTAGTTCTGTTTCTCATGACTCCAATGGGAGTATCTCTGATGTGGAGGTGATGTCATAGAAAAAGAAGTAAGATGTTCCAAAAGGTTGAAAAACAGGAAAGAACAATTTCATGAGCAGAAGTCCAACTGGTCCTATCCCCGAGGTGAGAATGAAGCATACAACTTGGGAGCTAGACTGAAGAAATGGTCACATCACCAAAATCAACAGAAGAGGTATTGAACAACAATATTGATATTTTTAGTGACAATGGTTGTGAAACAGATGCCCTTTCTCTTAGTATTGTTGATAATAAATTAGGGGACTTTAAAGTGTACAATTACTCTAACAAAGTTATCACCACTGATCATGCTGACATTTTATCCAAAGGTTTTACATGTATACCAACTAGGAGGGGTAACATTATGAACATCTTGATTGACCTAAGACTTTATATGAGCAAGTTGAATTTAGCACTGTGTTTTTTGAGAATAACCAGTCATAAACTGAACTTGTTAAATAGACCTAGTGTATTTAACACACCATTACAACATAACATCCACATTTTTGAAAAAGCATATGAGCTCTACATTAGAGAAGCACGTCAATGCCCAAATAATTCGAGTTTGACAATTTAACAAAGTCAGAAAGAAAATAGTTTTTTGACATAGCTAATGACAAAAATGAATATGTCATGAAACCTGATAAGGGTAATGGTATTGTTTTAATGAACAACACTGATTAGACAAATGCAATAAATGGTTTGCTTTTAGATGGCACCTATCATGAAATATCTCATAATGAAATAAATATTTCCTTTAGGAAGCTAGATTTGGCACTCAAGGACATATGGTTTCAATCACAAATTACTACAACAGATAAGTTTATGTATAACGAATATCCAGTTATTGCAAATATTTCTGGCATAAATAAAATTCATAAAAATGTATTGTGCCACACCCCTTTTAGAAAAAACAGTTGATGCTAGGAGATCTAAAACTTTTTTCATTGTCAAGTTTCTTGATTTTCATTTGAAAATTGGATTAGGTGAACACACGCATATCTGTAGAGATTCTTGGCATTTTCTAGACCACCTGAATGATTTAGATTATGAGCCTAATGGAATTTTTGTAACCAATGATGTTTGTAATTTATTTTCTGTTATTCCTCATGAACTGGGGTTACAATGGTTAGAAGAACAGTTATTTCAAACAAAAATGTTTAACCAAGATTGCATAAATTCTTCAGTTTCTCTTATGGGAATAGTACTCAAGAATACTTTTATTTATTTTGAAGATCAGTTTTACAAATAAAATGTGGGAGTAGCTACGGGGGCAGGGGTGTCACCTCATTTGCAAATTATGTCATGCTTTTTTTGGGAAACAGAATACATATTTAACAGCATATTTAAGGATAATATTAAATTATATACTAGTTATCTAGATGATTCGTTTATTCTTTGGAAAGGTTCAGATGATAAACTAGATGATTTTTCCAACATATTAATCAGATTGTGGAGTTTTTATGTTTTACATACAACTCCAGTTGTAACAAAATTTCATATTTAGATGTATAGCTAAGCAAGGATTATGCCAATCAAAGATTTCTTTCAAGAAATTACAGAAAACCTACCATTTCAGAATCATACCTTGATTTCTTTAGCCGACACCCCCATCATCAAAAAAGATCAGTTGTGAAAGGACAGTTGGTGATGGTAGCGAAGATGGTAAGTGTTGATGCAGACTTTCTTAAAGTGGATTTTATTTTACATTTATTTACCAAAAGGGGACATCCTGTTACTTTTTTAGCTGAAATCAAGGACAAAGTGGTTAGAGAAAGCTTAGATGGCATATACCATCATATTCTAGGTCTTAAAATACAGTGGTAGACAGTAAAACAACACAAGAACATAAAAAATTGAAGCTTGTCCTTTATACTTACTTACAATTTGGATAGAAAATCTATTTGTAAAATTGTGAACAAAAACTGGAATTTGTTAATGTTAGATGGGGTGGTTAAAGAAAAATTAAGCAACTATTCAAAAAATTATTTTTAGGAGAGATCTATCATTTAAGTACATGTTAGAAAGAGGAGTAGAAAAGCTTCTGTTAGATTATACAATATTTAATAGAAAGAGAGGGAATTTTAAGTGTGGTGGTTGTAATCAATGTCAGTATGTGATAATTGGTGAAAAAATTAGGATTTTGAATATTATATTAATATTAGAGGTCATTATACATGTCAGAGCAAAAATGTGGTTTATTTAGCCAAATATTCAAAATGTCCAGCTTATTATGTTGGAAAAACTTCTAGAAAATGTAGAGAAAGAATATATGAGAATTTGGTTGCTATTAAGAGCTGTAAATCCACAAATGCCTTATGCAGGCATATTGCAATATATCAGGGTCATAAGTTTGGCTTTATGGTAATCCAACAAATTATGCCAGATTCTCAGGGAAAAATTTAACCAGTACACTTAGATATATGTGAATGTACTTGGCAGTTGTGTTTAAATGAACCAACTATGCCAGGTTTAAACGAGACATGCAGTATTACTTGCCTGTTGAAGCTAAGGTACTTTAAGGGGGTTTAGCAGTAATTGATTTTTAATTTTTAATTAGTTAGTTGTCTTAATTGTGTTTGATTTTTTTATTGGTTGCATCTGTTTTAAACTAGTATAACATGTATGATTTTCATTGATTTCTCAGTTCTGAAGAAGTCCTACAGGGGACAGGATGAAAGTGCTTAACTTGCAATTATTACTATAATAAATTTTGTTTTTTTTTTCTGCTAAACTTGTACACGAATTTTGGATTTTCCTGATGCTTGCCTATCTCTACAAGCTGGTTGGTTATGTAATTTCTTATGTCAGTGTGATGTGTCTTATTGCATATGCAGTCATCTCACCAGGGCATGGAGCCCAGGCAGATGTCACCTTAGGTTCATAGGTTCATAAGAGGTTACTAGGCTATTGGCCCTAGGACCTTTATAATCCTAGCCATGTTATACCCTTGTTACCTTATTGACCAAGTTGTATTATCTATATTTTCAGCTTGAGTCTATGATCAGCACCGACTGCTGTTATCCAAGAGGGACATAGGTGACACCCATGGGGTAAATTTATGGTCTCACCCAGTTGTCTAAGTTTTGCTTAAATATGGTCATTGGGGAGCTCTGTTTAATGTGAATTGGGACTTTTTTCCAGAGGACTGGCAATCTCTGAAAGACATATCTTTCTCACAAGCATGTCCTGTTAAATTGCAGGCTAGGTTAAGATCCCTAGAGCAAGTGATTCTTGTCCCATGTGGCTTGCAGATGTGCAGCATTTCAATTAGAGCACAGTCCTAGACTGCTTTGTAGACCAGGCAAGAGTGGACTTTCAGCAGCCTATAAGATACAAAGTACAGTGACAGGGCCTTTAGTCTACCCATGTGTGTCGTGTGTTGAGGGCCCTGAATTTTACTGGTGAGAAACCCTTCCGGTCTCTCCAGCTGTGGCAGGTGTCTGGTGAGGTTCATACAGATGGGAGCATTGTACTCTATTACTGGTCTGATGAGGGATGAGTACAGGGGAGTTATAGCATCCTTAGATCTGGATGTAATGCCCCTTATTTATGAGATGTGCAACATAAAAGGCCATTCCTTACCATTGTGGACACATGGTGATTGAAGTTTAGGTTGCTTTCAACCTGTATTCCCAAATCTCTCACCACAGTGTTTGAGGTAAGAGGGGGGTACTGTTAATACTGTAATTTGCAGGGACTTGTCCTTTGCTGAAAGGGATGACAATGCATTATTTTGCATTTAATTTAAGTCCGTGGCTATGGTCTGTGTTAGTCCTTTATGTAGTATGTCTGCATCATTGGGGTAATCAATGATTGCACCATGTTTGCAATCATTGCTGAGCTTGGTAAGCCACAGGCCATCTATTTTTACCTGGACTTCTGAGAAATAGATTCCAAACAGTGGGGGACTCAGCACAGATCCTTGTGGTACACGACTAGTAACTGGTCTGCTAGTAGAGGTGTAATTCCCAAATTTAACCATATGCATTCTGTTGTTGAGCCAGTTGTTTACCTATCTAGTGACATATGGGTTAATTTCCACTAGGTGAGCTTCTCAATGATGCCTGAGTGGGGAATTGTGTTTCAAATCTTGGCTAAGTCAAGATAGGT
Source organism: Protopterus annectens (assembly GCF_019279795.1). Classification (NCBI taxonomy): domain Eukaryota; kingdom Metazoa; phylum Chordata; order Ceratodontiformes; family Protopteridae; genus Protopterus; species Protopterus annectens. The sequence continues at coordinate 592,921,019 of NC_056745.1, forward strand.
TGTATGCACTGTTTTATATCCACAACAAAGCCAGTAATGTAGATAATGAACCAGGAAGAAACTTCACGATAGAATAAAATCCACACAGCAAATTTATTACAATCCAAAAGTACTCCAGCACCTCAGCCAAACAGCATTCATGGAGTTGAGAAAACACAAATTTACACAAGTTTGAATACTACAAACAATTAAACCAATAAATTACTTAACCAATAAAAATAAATAGTCACAACAGAGTTTTCCAGTTACATTCCCTATTCAGTCCAGTAGGTATCAGAGTGTTATACTTCAAAATGAAAATAGTTTCTTTAAATAATAATCTGCTTTTAAGAGCAAAGACATTTTCAGCTATATCATGTTGTAAAATGCATCCCTTTAAATTCGAATAAGTCCCCCATGAACAAAATTAAAATTCACTGCTAAAGGACTTTCACATTTATTATTCCTAATGTTGCTTATGTGTTCCTGTAGTCTTACTCTGAAAGATCTCTTAGTTTCTCCTATATAGAAAAGACCACAGGAACACCTAAGGGCAAATACTACCCAATAGTATTACATGTATAGTATGCTATTGAATTGTATTGAATACCATTAATGTTATTAAAAGAGTCGACTACAAAAGACACATAGAATACTTTCTACAGAGACAAGTACCAAACAATAAAATATTATTAACGCAGTCTACTTTAGGAATGCAAAAATCCACTATGGACCACATTGTCTTATATACTACATCCCTTTTTAAATAATAACATACATGTTTTACATAAATTTTTAACCTGATTCCCCCTTTTAAAAGAAATGGCCAGAAATATTTAATAATATCAACTACATCTTTAGTTAATATATTAAACATAGTTACAAAATAAACTTCCCTATCATCCCTAGATTTACGATTAACTACCTTCATCTTTACATTCTTATTTTCACCCCCTTCAACTTTATCATTCATTCCAAATACTCTCTCAAGGGCATCTATAATGAGTTTTTCACTATAACCTTTTTGTTTAAACATAACACAAGTTCAAATAATTTCCTGGTCCATGACATTAACATCATTACATAACCTAGTTACTCTTATAATTTCTCCATATGTCAATGTATTTAATAAATAGGGTGGGTGACAACTCCTGGCATCCAAAAAATACCCTTCATCATTAAATTTTCTGTGTATCTTAGTACCAATATGTCCATCCAAATGGCCTTCTAGTATTAAATCTAGCAATTTAACTGTCTTACCACTTTGCAACCCATCAAATTTCGCACTAAAACGATTCCTATCTATTTCTTTTACAAAGTTCTTAACTAACAATTCAACTCTCCTACACAAAAAAATAAAATCATAAATAAATGTATAATAATGAATTACATAATTTCTAAAAGAAATCTATTTTATACAAAAAAACCTTCAAAAATACACATTATCAAATTTGCATACATGGTTGCAAAAGGACCTCCATGGCTGTACCCTGAACTTGCTAATAAATAACTTGGTTAAACTCAAAAAGAAATTTAACTAAGCTAAAATACACTAATTCAATGACACAATCAGCCAATGGAATATCACCTAAGAAAACCTTCAAGGCATCTAAGCCCACAGAATGTTTAATATTTGTGTATAAACTTTTTACAGCCATAGTAACCGAATAACAATTTTTATCCCATACTACTGACTTAATTTTATCTAAAAAATCAAATGAATAGTTCATAGGTTCATAAGTTCATACTAGGCTATCTGCCCTAGGGCATTTATAAGCCTAGCCAGAGTGTGTTTGTCTTTTGCCACCCATTTTAAATTAATTTTGCTATGCCCTTTTTAGAGGTTAGTATACTGTGCCTCTGTCTAACAGTGGCACAGAAATGATACCCGGGGTAAACCTACGATCTCCCATCCACTCATCAAGATTCCTCTTGAAGAGAGTCAATGAAGGACTCTGCCTCACCTGGACTGGGATTTTATTCCAGAGTGAAGGGAGCCTCTGGGTTACGAATCTGTCCCTCCAGCATGTCCTATTTATTTCAGTGCTGAGGTTCAAGTCTCTCGAGCACGTAGCTCGATGGGATTTGGATTTTCTGAGGTGCAGCATGTCCATTAATTCTGGGTTGGACATGGCTTTATACCTCAGGCACAGATCACCTCTGAGCAGGTGGTATGCCACTGAGTAGAGCTGGAGTTTCTTTAACCGGGCAGCATATGGCATCTGTTTGAGCCCTTTGATCCTCTTGGTGAGGTACTTTTGGGGTCTTTCCAGTTGCTGCAGGTATCTGGTAAGGTACATCCCAAAAGGAGCATTGTACTCAATTATGGGCCTGATGAGGGATGAGTAAAGAGGCATGATGACCTCCCCTGATCTAGCTGTGAATCCCTTCATGATTAGGTGGGCTATATAAAATGTTTTTCTAACAACTTTGGCCATGTGGTTGTCAAATGAGAGATTGCTATCAACTTGGGTCCCCGGGTCCCTAATTACTTCTTCTGTACTTAATGGATTACCACCTATGTGGTAATTTGTGGGCACTTTGTTTTTGCCAAAGGGGATAAGTATACACTTTTTGGTGTTTAGCTTGAGGCTATGGCTCTGACACCAGTTGTCTGTTTCTATGAGGCTCTTTTGGAGGATGCTTTTGTCGGCTGGAGAGTTGATTATGGCACCCAGTTTGCAGTCATCTGCGAACTTGGTCAGCCACAGTCCTTCCATGTTGGCCTGTACCTCTGAGAAATATATACCGAACAAGAGAGGTCCCAGGACTGAGCCTTGTGGGATGCCACTTGTAACTGGTTTGGAGTCTGACATGGCTCCAGCAATTCTAACCATGTGGGTTCTGTCCTTGAGCCAGTTTGCAACCCATCTAGTGACATAGGGGTTTATATTTAAGCTGGTGAGTTTATCTATAATGCCCGAGTGGGGTATTGTATCGAAGGCTTTTGCGAGGTCCAGGTAGGCTGTGTGGACCACCTTCCCCTTGTCAATGGTCTTGGTGACTGTTTCAAAGAAATCAACCAGGTTTAAGAGGCAGGATCTGCCCTTAACAAAGCCGAACTGGGTAGGATTCTGTGTCTGTAGGTCCCCAATATCTTTATTTATGAGGTCCATGATGATCCTTTCCATAGCTTTGCAGACCAAGCTAGTCAGGCTTATGGGGCGATAGTTTCCAGGATCCGTTGAGGCACCACCTTTGTGGAGAGGGACCACTGTTGTTGTACGTCACTCTTTGGGTACATATCCTGTAGTAAGGCTGAGATTGAACAGTAGTTTTATGTTTGGGTTTAGCTCTTCTTGGAGTTCATGTAGGATGCAGCCCAGGACACTGTCTGGTCCCATTGATGCTGTGTTTTTTTGCTTTGGAGAGGGCAGCTCTTACCTGAGCATCTGAGATGTCAGGGGGGCAGCACTCTGCTGGGATAGATATTTGCCCTTTTGGTGGGGAGGGGGGAGAAGTTTGTGCTGAACCTGTCAGCTAGGATGTTGGCAATGTCTGTGGGTTCAGTGTATTTTTTGTCATTTTGGACTAATTCTGAGCATATCTGGGAATTCCCACCCTGGTTCCTAACATAACTAAAGAAAGCCTTGTGATTATCCTCAGTGTCCTGTGCAATTTTTCTCTCGAAGCTGGCCTTAGACGATTTTATGAGTGCCCGTAGTTTTTTTCTAATACTGATCAGACATGCCTTCCCTTTTTGGGATTTTGCTCTATCATGTAGTAGCTTCCTCCTTCTATTGTATAGTTTGTTTATGGCTGGGGTCCACCCGACAGGACGTCTGCCTTTGGAGATTGGGTCTTGGTTTTATTTGGGATTGCATGATCCATGCATTCCTGAAGGTGTTCATAGAATGCGTTTATAAAGGATTCTGCGGTCTGGGCCATATTTTCCACAAACCCGGGGGCTTTGAAGGATTCCACCTCGGTTTTGTGGAGTGTGAAATTTGCTTTAGAGAAGTTTTTCACTGTGGTTTTCAGGGCAGGGGGTGGAGTCGGGATGTGAATATCCAGTGAGATTAGTTTACGGTCTGATCTTACCAGTGAGGGATACACTTCTGGTCTGGAGCATAGAGTCCCCATGTTGGTGATGATCAGGTCCAGTATGTTTTCCCCTCTTGTGGGAGTGGTAACAAGTTGTTCCATAGCATTTGAGTTAATAAATTCTAGGAACTTTTGGGCTAGGGTGTTGGGGCTAGAGTAATGCTCCCAGTCTATGTTTGGGTAGTTGAAGTCGCCCAATATAATGGTGTTTGGAGAGACCTTCATATTTTCCAGTGTTCTCAGGAAGGCCGAGTGGGGTTCCTGGGTTTGGGAGGGTGGTCTGTAGCAGGCTATAAACTGGAAGGCAGTTTTACCCACTGTTAATTGCACATGGATAGTCTCTGATGCTTCGTGCTGTGCCACCAACCTGGAGGTGTGGGTATCTTTGACGAATATTGATACTCCCCTTCCTTTTGTGGTTCGGTCCAAGTTTTGTGGCCAAAAAGCATGGTATGAGGTATAATCTGGTAGTGCTGGGGTGCTCTAGGGAGCCTTGAACCAGGTTTCTGTTACTGCAGAGATATCGATGTCCTCCATGCTAAGGAAAGTTTCGAGTGCGTGCATCTTGAGGTTTAGACTTCTGGCGTTGAGTAGCATTACTCTTAGTTTCTTATCCCTTGTGATACCTATGGAGGTGGGTTTGTCTTTTGAGCCTTGTCTAAAAAAGGCACTATGGGGGTAGCAAGAGCCTTTGCCAATATCCAAAAGCCCAGGGGTGACAGGTGCAAGCTGTCCCTAGTGAAGCATCGTGGCTTGTCGAGCATGTCATCCCAGGCCGACAGGCATTGGATCCCCTTTGAATGACACCAATACTTAAGCCAATTGTTGAAATTGATCATCTTGTCTTCATATTGTGGCATCATTCTTGGTGAGGGTAAGATGCTACTCAAGGTCAGGGTCATACCGGCCTGGGCTACATGCTCAGGGAGCTCCTCTATGTCTCTTTTCATGTAGTCCAGGGAGGTACGTCTCAGGTCATTCACACCAGCATGGCAATGACTGAGTCATATTTGTACTTGCCTTGGAGTGACCTGAGTGCTTGTGTTATGTGGCGGATCCTAGCACCCGACAGGCAGCTCACCATGACCTTCTCCTTGTTCAGCCTGTTGAGTGGGACGTCAGTGTGCCTGACGATAGAGTCATCTATCACAAGTGTATCTGGTGTGTTGTTTAGCCTTAAGGGCTGTGACTGTTCGGCACACTGGCTTTGTGAGCTATGTGTTGCACGTGTTTTGTTTTGAGGTAGCGGTTGCTTGGGTGTCTGCTTTGGAGGTCTCTGCTGCTTACGCAGATTTTTATTTAGAGCCTCCGAGTATGTTTTTGTGAGTTTATGTGTTTGGTTTGCTGTCGTGGTAGGTCTATGTGAGACTGGAATTATAGTGAGTGTGGTTTCCTTCTCCTCCTGACTGGTTTCGCCAGTACTGAGTTGAGAGAGGTTAGCCTCCAGTATGGCTATATGGTTGCATCTCTCACATGTGTTGGAATTTGTTGGGAAGAGGAGAGGGTTGTCTGTGTACATGAGGCAGTTGTATCATTGACTCAAGATTCCCAGATTCACAAGCTGGACCGGAGAGGAGATTGACAACTGACCTTTGGACATGCTAGAATAGTATTGGGAATTCCTTTATAATTGAAAAAAAGGGCCAATGGGGAATGAGGTACTCAAGGGGAGTTCGTGAGGGTGTAGTGCTTTTAATATTTTAGTGCTGACTTATATAATTGCTTTAGTGAGCAAGTGCCAGGTAACTTAAATGCAATGTGTTACCGGTAACTTAAATGCAAAAATGACAAACAGTAACTTTCTTTCAAGTGGAACAAGGAAATAAGTACAGTAAGCAATGCAGATATCAGTAGGGATCCACAGAAGCACTGAAAAGCCACGTTTTATGTGGAATTAGCGTTTCAGGGAAATAACAAGCAAACAAATAACAAGCATACAAACAAAGCTAGATTCAGCAGGCCTGGATCTAGTCTATGCTACAGCAAACAAGGTGTACCAATTTCGGTAAGAAGCAGTTCAAATATGCAGGCACTATAAGCCTTTAACCGGAAATTCCCAGCTCAGAAGGGCAGAGTCCAGCCTCTCCTCCCACAAGAGTGCAGACCACGAACCTTCTTAATGTAAAATAACTGGCCTGAAGCCCAAATGCTTAAACCAGAACTAATACACTTTTAGAATAACAGACACTGAGCCCTCAATCAGCAGTTCACAACTTAGAAGGATGTAAGCTACCTGTCCTGCCACCACAGTGCAGGCCACAAACCTTCCTAATGTAAAACAACTGGTCTGAAGCCCAAGTGCTTAATCCAAAAGACTTAGAATGATAGCTACACTTTAATCAAGTTACTACCAAGCAGTAATAAATACAATTGAATACTTTAAAGAATGCCTGGATTAGTGCTCAAGTTATACAAACAAAGCTAGATTCAGCAGGCCTGGATCTAGTCTATGCTACTGCAAACAAGGTGTACCAATTTCAGTAAGAAGCACTTCAAATATGCAGGCACTATAAGCCCTTAACCAGAAATTCCCAGCTTAGAAGGGCAGAGTCCAGCCTCTCCTCCCACAAGAGTGCAGACCACAAATCCTTTTACTGTAAAATAACTGGCCTGAAGCCCAAGTGCTTAAACCAGAATTAATACACTTTTAGAATAACAGACACTGAGCCCTCAATCAGCAGTTCCCAACTTAGAAGGATGTAAGCTACCTGTTCTGCCACTACAGTGCAGACCACAAACCTTCTTAATGTTAAACAACTGGCCTGAAGCCCAAGTGCTTAAACCAGAATTAATACACTTTTAGAGTAACAGACACTGAGCTCTCAATCAGCAGTTCCCAACTTAGAAGGATGTAAGCTACCTGTCCTGCCACCACAGTGCAGGCCACAAACCTTCCTAATGTAAAACAACTGGTCTGAAGCCCAAGTGCTTAATCCAAAATACTTAGAATGATAGCTACACTTTAATCAAGTTACTACCAAGCAGTAATAAATACAATTGAATACTTTAAAGAATGCCTGGATTAGTGCTCAAGTTATACAAACAAAGCTAGATACTGCAGGCCTGGATCTAGTCTATGCTACAGCAAACAAGGTGTAAAAATTTCAGTAAGAAGCAGTTTAAATATGCAGGCACTATAAGCCTTTAACCAGAAATTCCCAGTTAGAAGAGCAGAGTCCAGCCTCTCCTCCCACAAGAGTGCAGACCACAAACCCTTTTAATGTAAAATAACTGGCCTGAAGCCCAAGTGCTTAAAACAGAATTAATACACTTTAAGAATAACAGACACTGAGCCCTCAATCAGCAGTTCCCAACTTAGAAGGATGTAAGCTACCTGTCCTGCCACACAGTGCAGACCACAAACCTTCCTAATGTAAAACAACTGGTCTGAAGCCCAAGTGCTTAAACTAAAAGGCTTAGAATGAGTTACACCAAGCAGTAATAAATGCAATTGAGTACTTTTAAGATGATGCAAAAGCAAAATAAAGAAGGAAGAAACACAAATACAATAAAAGCAGATACTTTTTTTTTTTTTTTTTTTTTTTTGAGTGAGCAAATGAGATGGGCCCAGGAGTTACAGGACAGAAACAAGTGCAAATGCAGGCCTTCAAATCAGAAAGTTGAGAGAGATGGAAGACCGCCCAAATGGCCAATAACTACAAATTCTGGGCCAGAACCACTCCTTATGTGGTTGACATGTTACCTAGTGCTTACCACTCCCACTGATAAGCTAGAAGGCTTCCCTCCAACACAGAAAGGCTTGGGGGCTCAGAAGCTTGCAAATAGTCCTGGATACAGCAAATCTGTATCTGGAACACTAATTACAGGAAAGGTAGGAATCAGGCTTACAATTTTTTTTTCAGAAAAGTAGCAAAAACAGTAGTAAAAACAATTCACATGCAGTGCAAGCTGACACACTTGATTATGTAGCAATATTAGTCCACACACAGTTTGAAAAAATGTAATTAAATTAAAAAGGACTAAAAGCAAGTGCAGAAAGGGTTTATTAGGTAGAATGCGGTAAAGAGATGGGACTGGGGGAGTGTCCTAGATCACATATACAGTGGGGCGGGCACTGCAAAAGCCAACAAATTTAAAATAACCAAGAACAGGGAGGGGGGTGGTGAAAAGTTTCAACAGAGATGTGAGGAATCAGAGTGCAAGTTATAAAACCAAAAAAATATATACTGATCTCTGTATATTTGCAGAACAGTAAGACAACAGATATCTAAGCAACAATTTAGCTCTATAATACAGAATAATACAGAAAAATATAGTCAGCTCTATATATTTTCAGATAGTCTTGTAAGGCTGTCTCTCAACACACAGGTTCCACTTTAAATGCAGACTGCTGCTATTAACAGTTCAAATTAAGGGAACTTTGAGTTAACAACATACAAGCAATATAAACCAAAATGAGGGGGGTGGGTGGCGAAGACAGTTTCAACAGAGATGTGAGGAATCAGATTGCAAATTATAAAACCAAAAAAATATATACTGATCTCTGTATATTTGTAAAACCGTAAGACAACAGATATCTAAGCAACAGTTTAGCTCTATAATACAGAATAATACAGAAAAATATAGTCAGCTCTATATATTTGCAGATAGTCTTGTAAGGCTGTCTCTGAACACACAGGTTCCACTTTAAATGCAGACTGCTGCTTTATAATATAACAATCTAACTTGATTGCAAATTTGGCTAAAAAAAGCATGTAACATAACCCAATATTATGTAAAAAATATTTTTCAGCTTGTCAGGTTGTCTTCAGGTTGTCTTGGTGGTGAAGTTAAGTTTTTGTGAACATTAGGTAGACAATAAAATCTAGATAGTTTACAATTATTCATTTTAAACTTACCTGTGTCTTGTTTTGAAAAGTATCCTAACCTATACCCTTTTTGTAATAGATTCTGGAAATTACTAATACATTTTGATATTCTTCAATACTAGAAACTTTATAAACTTTTTAATGTGATAGATGGTCCATACACATGTTAAAATACTGAGAAAAACGCAGAATAACTATTTTGTGGCCCTTATCCGAAGGTTTAATAATCATTTCTTGTCTTTAACCCAACTCTTGTAGGGCCTTCCATTCCTTCTTAATCAACACACCTTTTCTTTATTTTTTACAAAGTCAGAAAATACACTTTCAACAGCAAAGTTTACTATTGATGAAAATTGTTGTATTCCTTCATATGTGAAGGGATGAATAAAGTTACTCTTATAAGGAACATCTGAAGTGTCAAGTAGACAATATGCATTAATTTCATCATTATCATACGAAGAATTACAAGAAAAAAAACTGTCCCCTTCTTCACTTTTTTCCCCTTCCATATCATTAATACACACATCAAAATGAGTATTTTCCAAATGAAAATACTCCAACAGATGTTATTTTCTAACAAGCTGAAACAATTCTATCTGTAAAATGTGTTTTCTATATAGTACCATTGGTTCAAACTTAAAGCCACACTTTTAAAACAGCAAGTTCAGCATTATTAAGTGTAACACCCGATTAATTAATAAAAATCATTACAATGTCCAAAAACTACATTCTTTAATATTTGTCTAGCATTATTAATAATGAGTCCTTTTGTTGAAGTTGTCATACCCGCTACAATGTCCATCTTTGTTGCCATACCAACAGTGTATGTACTGTTTTACCTTATTCAAGGGCTTTGGTGACATTCGCAAAGAAGTTCACCAGGTTTAATAAGCATGATCTACCCTTGATGAAGCCAAATTGGGTCAGTTCATTAGTTTGAAGGTTACCTATGTCTTTGTTGATAAGGTCCATGATGATTCTCTCCAAGGCTTTGCAGATAAGGCTAGATAGACTTATGGGTCTATAGCTCACAGTTGCTCATCAGTTAATGAACCCCTTTAGTAAAAGGGAATTACTGTTGCAGTTTTCCACTCTGCTGGGACAAAGCCAGTACTTAGACTGTGGTTGAAGGTGAGTAAAAGTGGTTCCACCATATCCTGTTTTAGACCATTTAGTAGCCAGCCTGGGATGTTATCTGGTCCCATAGAGGCATGTTTTATGGTTATGGAGAGTGCAGTTATGACCTGTTCTTTGCAGACAGTAGGTAGAGGACTGGTGACAGGTATGTTTTGGGTTATGTCTAATGGGGACAGTGGGGTGAAGTTTGCACCAAATCTGTCTGCAAGCAGGCTGGCAATGTCCACAGGGTCAGTGTGAGTGGTACTGTCCACTAGTAGTTTGGCACAAGTCTGACTCTTCCCTTTCAGACTGTTGATGCAGCTAAAAAATGCCTTGTGATTATCCTTAGCTAGGGATGCTAGCTAAGCTTCATAATTGGCTTTAGTGGACTTTACAAGATATTTAATTTGCTTGTTCAAGCCTGCTTGTTCTGCTATGTCAGTTCCCTCTTGTTCTTAGACATTAGTTTCTTCCTCTTATTCTATAATCTATTTATGCTCAATACCCACCAGGGTGACTTGTTTTTTGTGAGGACCCTGTTTTGATCCATTCAGGTACAGATGAGTCTATACATTTCTATAGGTGTTTATACAGGATATTTGTGTACACCTCTGCATAGCACTCATTGTTGACAGTGGTAGCAGGGAGTTTAAAACAATGTATGCCATCACTTAGGAGGCCAAAGTTTGCTTTGGAGAAATGTTTCTTCCTTTTTGCTCTTGAGGGGGAGTCAGGTATGATAGTTACTTCGAACAAGATTGATTTATGGTCAGATCTCACCAGGGAGGGCAACACATGAAGAAACCCCTGTTTTGTTAAGTACTAAGTATAGGACCTTTGCCAGTAACAGAAAGCCAAGAGGTGACAGGTCAAGACCATCTTTGGCAAAGCAGTGTCATCTATTGACCATATCTTCCCAGGGTGACAAATACTGGATCCCTCTAGACTTGAACCACAATCTAAGCCAATTGTTGAAGTCAGTCATTTTTTGTTATATTGGGGCATCTTCCTGAGTGAAGGTAAAATGGTGCTTAGGGCTAGTGACATACCTGTCTGGAGCACATAATCTGAGAGCTCAGTCATGTTTTTCTTCATATAGTCCAGTGAGGTACATCTCAAGTCATTCACTCCAGCATGAACTAAGACAGAGTCATAACTGTACTAGTTGTTGAGAGACTTGAGTGAGTGTATGATCTGATGTATCCTGGCACCTGACAGGCAGCTGCTCGGGACCTTGTTCAGCCTGGTGAGGAGGACATTTATGTGTCTCGCTATGTAGTCACCTATGACCAGGACATTTGGTTTTGAGGTGTTTTGCCTTAGGGGCTTATTGGCTGAGATCCTGTTGTGTGTATTATTGTGTGTAGTGGATTTTATTGGGTCTGCAACGTATGCAGTAGGTTTACACTCGGGAGGTCTCTGATCTTTAGGCAGGCTTCTAGTGAGTACCTCTGCATATGTAGGCTTATGTTTTGTGAGCTTGTTATGTGCAAGAGGTGAGGAGTGGGTGCTGACAACCTGTGTGATAACTGCTTTGTTCTCATGTGAAAGAAATTGTTCCAAATTCATAGTATAGATACAGCTCTCACATGTATTTTCTTTGGTTTAGAAGTAACTGGTTGTCATTTTACAAGAGGCAATTGCTACATTGCCTCAGGATGCCCATGTCAATCAGGCTGGCTGGAGAAATGGTGAGAAACTGTCTACCCATTATGGCAGGTATATACTGTACTAACTAGTGGGGAGTGGGCTAAATGGACCAGGTTTTGCTGTAAGACTAGCAAAAATTGGCTATTCTTTGGATGGATAAAGGCAGAAAACTGCATAAATGCTTAATAATGAACAACTGAGTTGTTTGCAGGTCAGTGGTGGAACTGAGCACAAACCCTCACAAACATGACACGTAAATATAAGTGAATTTAAACAATTTTAACAAAGTAACTAAAGGGAAAGCCCAAGACTGAGCCTTATTCCAGCAATCCCCAACTCAGATGGGCCCTTGGCTACACACTTCTGCCACAAGGGTGCTGGGGCATTCTTAATGCGCGATGTCTGGTTTTAGTGCTCAAATGATTCCAAACAGTCTAGACTCAGCAAGCCTGAATCTAGCATAAGCTATAAAATGCAGCAGTACTAGATATTCAAAGTGCATAAAATCGCAGTCACAACAGCAAAAAAAAAAAAAAAAAAAACAGAAATTCAGTAGAATGCTCCCAGAAGAGTGTAGGCCACAACCCTTCCTAGTGTGAAATAACAGGTATGGAACCTAAGTGCTTAAACCAAAACAAAGACACTTAGAATAACAGGCACATTAAGCATTCACCAGCAATTACCAGGTTAGAAGGGTATAGGCTGCACTCTCCTGCCACAATAGTCTAAACCAGCTATTCCCAACCTGGGGTACGCATAGCCCCAGGGGTACATGCTTGGTCGGTTAGGGGTACATGGGAAAAAATTAGCAATGGTGGAAAGCTTGTTTAATATCAAAAAAAAAAATCCTGCCATAGGCACTTTCACTATCATAGGACTTACTTCCTGCACACAGGAAGTCTGTACTATAAATGTGAAGGTTCGAACGTATTCCAGTTATCTATATTCTATCTACTATAACTGTTAGATAGGAAAGAAGGTTGTGTGTCGGTGCTGTAGTTCTGTGTAGTGTGTGCGGGAACTGTGGGCTCACGAAACAGAAAAGGAAAGGTAAGAGCAACTAGTAAACTTGAAAGGAGGATGCAAAACAAACTAGTAAGCCAAACAAAGCACCCTGAACCACTGCTAGATAGGCACACTGTGTTTAATAAGCCGAACAGTTCACTCAGTATACACAAACGCTGAAGTAAATCACCATACGTTTTCGTCCACAACTTCATCAGATAATGCAAGTTCATTCCATTAAACATTTATATACTCCACCAAAATTTAAATCAACCAATAGAAACGCTCAGAATATACATTAAGTGAATAAATACATTAATAAACATTAAAAACTGCATGTAAAACTCTGTTATAAATAGGAAACCCATTGAATATTTAAGAACATATAAATAAATTGTCATAATATTAAATATATGTTTAAAAACTTTTAAAATTATGTCAATGAATTCACATATAAAAACTTAATGTGCAAACACACAAAAACTTGTTTTGAAGCAGAATTCCAATTTTTTATATTAGAGGTTGTGTCAAAGGACCCCAGGGGTGGTATGTGGGAGACATTAGTGGAATACAGGGAATTATACTGGCAGATAGTTTTGGAGGCCAGTAAGACCCCTGGTTTAAATGATATGATCTCACTCGCCCCTGTATTAAAAATGAGGTCTGCTAAACTGTGACATGAATGTGCAATAATATGGACGGTCAGTAGAGGGCATTATCACAATGTGTTTTATTTTCTTGCACATTAAGTTTATATATGTGAATTCATTTACATAATTTTAAAAGTTTTTAAACATATATTTAATATTATGACAATTTATTTATATGTTCTTAAATATTCAATGGGTTTCCTATTTATAACAGAGTTTTACATGCAGTTTTTAATGTTTATTAATGTATTTATTCACTTAATGTATATTCTGAGCGTTTCTATTGGTTGATTTAAATTTTGGTGGCGTATATAAATGTTTAATGGAATGAACTTGCATTATCTGATGAAGTTGAGGACGAAAACGTATGGTGATTTACTTCAGCGTTTGTGTATACTGAGTGAACTGTTCGGCTTATTAAACACAGTGTGCCTATCTAGCAGTGGTTCAGGGTGCTTTGTTTGGCTTAAAGGTAAGAGCAACGCCTTAGCACCTTTGCTTCTAGCTGTCCACTTGGAGTACTATGTTTAATAAATTTAATTTATGTTTGACAAGCAGAGCGGTTTTTGAATGGTAGTCTTTTTTTTTTTTTTCTTAGCTTAGCCTTAGCCTTAGCTAGACTAGTGTTCAAAGCCCGAGATTGTAGTGTCAGCACTGGGAAGGTTGATGGAAATTACTTTGCTAAATAAGAGTTCAGTAGTGGTGTTCCCAGCAGTCAGGATAAATGTAACACAAGCTAAGCATTACAAAAAGTTTCTGAAATGGATGGCATGGAGTGGACTACAGAGGTAGCTGAATTGAAAACCTTTTGCAATTGTAGAAATTTTTTTGCCAGACTGGCACCCTCCCCCCATTAACTTTGAGTTGAAGAGTGAAAAGAAAACTTAAGTAACATGAAAACAGCTTCTCTGAATGAAATTTTGCATGCTCCTTATTATATATATATATTACAAGCAAGCAGCTTCAGATTTAAATTATCACAAGGAGTGTGTTTCAGCTCTTCGGCCGTGACAGTGATGCAGTATTGGCCTATATTTCTGAAATCCCTTGTACTGCACTTCCTCACTAGTGGTACCCACCAATTATCCCCCCTAAAATCTTGCACACAGGGCAGCTGCCCCCTTTACCCTGCCCTAGTAATAAACTTCATCAAGGGAAACACAAAAACATGCACTAATGAGAAAAGCAAGAACTCCAGGCTACCACAGCTAGACTTATTAAAACGGTAAGCGCTTTCACGATAAAAATAAAACTGCTTTATCAGACCATAAAATGCTATGTAAAACACTTATATACATCAAAAATAAACAAATCACATCTAAGATACAAAATCACATGTTGAAGCAATCTAGTATTCAAAATAGATTAGCCTCAGTGATTGGTGAAATTATGTAATATTATTGAAAGCAGTTGTTCCCATCTGAACTTGTTAGGTTTATCTTGGACATCACTCATTTTTGCAGTGATAGGTTGACGGATGATCTGTTGATTACATTTATTGGAGGGATTTGCTATTCATGGGAGATGATTGGGTGAATATTTCCATTTGTATTATAGGAGTTAATACTACAGTACTAAGAAAGTGTAATTTCACGAGTTGCAGAAGGAGTCAACACCAACTCTGCAGCAACCCCTGGTTACTCAACAACAGTACAGTTGGAGGATTCCCCTTCAGTTATTTTGCTCCAGTCATTGTAAACGTAGCGCAGCATGTTTCAGACTTTGAGATTTGCATATAGCGCTGCCATATAAAAATCACCACAGTCCACAGCAGAGGATCAGAAACAAGACATTATATTATTTCTTAGTTTCCTGTTACTATACCCAGTATCTTCAGTCACTGTCAAGAATCTTTATTTAAGCTTAATTTGTTTACTATGCATTTTTAAATCTAAATCTGATGGCAAAAATGTCAGCTATGTGTACAGCTATGACTTTTAGCCATTGTAAAGCACGGTCATACTAGACAGAGTGACTTTTTGTGCCTAACAATCTCATTCAAAATTATGAAGCATATATACCAGCAAGGAGCTCAAGTTGACAGTAACTGATATGGAAAACCAGCACTCATGCCCCCTACAATGCACCACTTAGCACACCTAAACACCCCACATAACTGGGCCCACCACGGCGCTTTCCATAAGAAAAAAACGTGTGTGTGTGTGTGTGTGTGTGTGTGTGTGTGTGTGTGTGTGAGTGTGTGTGTGTGTGTGTATACATACACATTTTTTATTTTCTTTGAAATCGTTATTTCATAGCCACTGCATTCCACGAACTACAGCTCCATGTTCTGTACCGTAGCCAGAATGACTGCATTAATGGTACCCTGGTTCCAATTATTTGATAGTATCTATAACTATACAGGTGCAGAGGAATTTAATTGGGAGTGGGAGATCCTTCCCAGTATAACAGTCTCCGCCTGGCTTATTGACTCCCTATTCCAAACCCATTACATCACCACTCCTGGAAAGGAGTGTTGTGCACATGTGCCATCCTGAATCGCTTCTCTGCTCTCATCATGTATCATAGGTAGAAGGTGCAAAGTGTTTGGATGCTTGGTGTTGGGAGTTTGCGCTAACGACATGCAGTAAGAGTAAGGTTTGGTCTGGTACTGTTACATCATGCAACAGTTGGAGATGAGTGTTGTGCACCACTGAACAGCTGCATCTCAGGGTGCACTGGACAGTAGTGTGACATTCCGTTCCAGCTGGGGCAGCAACAACTAAAGTAGAGACTGTGCACGATCGGTGGTTTATAAATTTTATATCATTTTAATGTTGATTTAAAACACGCCCCTTGATTATACCCGATTGATATTTTATGAATGACTGATCCAATTACACATTATTAGAGCAAAAGGGTTTATGTTTGCATGCATTGATGGAAAATCAAATGTAGGTCAGTAACCTCTCAGAAAACCACAATTTTTTATGAGGAATAGACAAAAAATATGAGGCAAAAATCTGTACATTCTCAGAAAATCTGAACAGGTGAGATGTATGATTGTCCCTGATTCTTTCCAGATTTGTCCTGGATTCTGAGTTTAGAAAGTTAGAGCCTTGACTGAGGGGTATATGTCCTGTTGACTGAAGGGGTTTTGAAGCTGATTTGATGCTGCAATTGTTGGGGCAAAGAAGATCAGATGACACAGTTGTAGTTTCAGTAGCAACAGTTAACGGACAGGGTTGAATAGCACTCCTATAAAAAAAAAAAAAAGAAAAAAAAGATGCCTGTGTTCTTTAGAGTGGAGTAGTTAACACTAAACTGCTATTCTAGACTAGGGCCAAGATTTACGCTACCATGTGGTTAGCCTTGCCACAGTTTTTCTTGCATATCACAAACTCTCAACTATGGCCAGTTTAGAGTACTAACTATTCAATACTATTGCATGTCTTTGGAATGTGGGAGGAAACTGGAGCTCCCAGGAGAAACCCACATGAACACAGGGAGGACATGCAGACTCTTCAGAGAAGGCAATCCAGACGAGAATCTTGCTGTGAGTTGACAATGTTGTTTACTGTACTGCCCCAAAAATGAAAAACTGTGACAGTCTGAAATAAAAAAGTCAAAGTTCACAATTTCTTTGATTGCAGCAGCCCAAACATAAATGCTCAAAATCAACTTATATATCCTTAGAGAATGGCATGCCTTTGATAGGTGCAGACTGATTCTTTCAAACAGGCCACAGTATGCCCATTTCAGACAGCACAAACAATAAAACAGCATGGAACATATTAACTATTTTGATGTGCTAACAATATTCACTGTAGTTGACAAAATTACATTTGTCCTTACATTTGCATGCAATTATTTAGAAGCAATTCTTTAATTAGGTCAAGAAGCCAGAGGTCTGACCAGTGGTAGAGGGATACTGATTATGCAAAGCCTGTTCTCTTTCTTTGAGTGATTGTGCATGTTTGATTTGCCACAAATAGCACTCACTGGTGAAGACCATAATAAAAGTACTGTGGTCCAAGGCTGAAGTGGGTACTCAACAAAATTAATAAATTAGCTCAGAATAATTTAGATTTAGCCAAAGATGTATCGATTGTCAAGATCTGTTTGCTTACTCTGGTCCTTTGTCTTATGGCTTTTGTTGCTCCCTCATCTCTTTTGTATATCTACAGCCTTAAAACTTTTTATAAGTACAATAGCTGAATAGCACATTTAACTGTGAGCTTCCTAGTTGAAGTTGTTAGTAAGCCATTATTATGTGTTCCACATTTTGCCCATTCGTTCCACATTATGAGGACTGCTGTTCCTCATTTTGGAGATGGAAAGTTATAGCTATGCCTGTAAAAAGTAAGAACTTAGCTAGCAGAAACACTGGTTGTAGTACTTGAAGATTATGTGAGTGATGTTGCGGGAAAGGAAACTAACTCTTAGCAGCTGATGCATGTTTGTAGACCAAGTGAATTAAGTTCTTGGAAGCCAACTAGATTATTACAACCTGTGTATGAGCCTGGATTTAGTCAGTATTTATTGTGAGACAGTTCTTTTGCTTTTTTTTTTGTGATTGAACTTTCAACTGATAGTACTTTAAAGGCCGAATTCAAAGGACATTTTCTTATTAACTTTTGGGCAAACATCAGCAGAGAATGCGAGCAGCTTTCTGACAAGGCCCTTAAGTTTATTTTGCCGTTTACAAGTACTGAACTGGCAGAGAGCTTTCTCTTCTTATGTCTTTATTAAAAACAAATATCGTAACATGCTGAATGCAGTTCCAGATTTACAATTATACCTTTCATCAGTTGAACCCAATTTCAAAAAACTATGTGCCTCAAAACAAGCACAAAACTCGCACAAAATGTGTAAAGATAAAGCTGTTTAATATTTGTGTAGTTTGAAATGTTTATTAACTTAGAAATGTTTAATTGTATGATAGCTTTAGCTTATTTCTCTTTATCTTTGAGTTTTGGAGATTTTATACATATGTATATATATAGATATATATATATATATATATATATATATATATATATATATATATATATACAGTCTTTGTTCACTTTACTATTAGATTTTTTTATTATTTATTAGTTACAACACATACATTGGACATGAAAGCAACTATTACAAATGACAACAATATGAGGGGTACAATTTCAGGGAAATGGACTGCCAAGGGGTACACAAGTCAAAAAAGGTTGGAAACCACTGGTCTAGACCACCAATCTTCCTAATGTGAAATAACTGTTTGGAACCCAAGTGCTTAAACCAGAACAAAGACACTTAGAACAACTGGCAAAATAAGACTTTAACCAGCAATTCCAAGCTCAGAAGAGCAGAGGGTACCCTCTCCTCCCACAAGAGTGTAGCCTACAAACCTTAATCTAAAACAAAAGGCTTGAAGTCTAAGTGCTTAAATGAAAACTGAGAGGCTTAGAATAACAGTTACAATTTAATACCAGCCAGATGACAGTGACATGTCTTTTAATCTATCTACATACATCATGACATGATTAGTAGGCCCTGTGTTATCTTGATGAGAAAGTCCTGTAGTCTGTCCAGCTGCTGCATGTCTCTGGTGAGATTTGTGCAAAAGAGAGCATTATACTGTATTACTGTTCTGATGAGTTTGACTACAGTGTTGTTGTACAATCCTGAGATCTGAATGTGATGGCATGTCTTATGATGTGCACAATATGTATGTACTGGAAAACATTAAAGAAAAAAGTTAATAAGTTATTAGACAAATTGCAATTCCCGACTTCACAGCCATTACAAGAGAATACACTAGAAAGTACTGACATGATGATACTATCCAGTGTATAATTTGACAAGGCATATAGAAGTGACAGGTACAAATATTAGTTGAACAACACAAATGCAGATATACTAGGCACTAATGTAGCTATGCACCCTGTGCATCAGACACAAAGCTTTTGTATCCCTGAATCCAAATGAGAAAAAACAGGGATATGGCACAGTTATCATCACTTGCACAGGATGCTGTTTGGGGGTGTGTGGAGGCCTAGGTGGACACAAAAGATCAGTGAGTGTGTGTGAGTAAGAAAGGGAAGCAGGCAGGATGAACCACGTAACTGTTGTGTGTGTGTTTGTACAGGTCCTCCATGTGAAAGTGGGGAGTGAGAGTCTGCATGAACACAGCCAAGCTCAGTGCTACATTTTGGTATGTTTGGCAGGTGTGAGCCATGCGTGGTAGAGTTGGCAGTTCATTGTTGTCCTCCATGACCATGAGAACTGGCTGCACCAGGAGTTTCACTGGCACTTTCACACCCATGGTCAGATGCAGTGCTGCTACCTGAATGTGACTGATGTCTGCTGGATGTGTTCCCTTCAAGGGAATGCCCAGGACCACAACCCCATGGCCTGCCATGTCTGGCTGTGGACAGCACACTCACTGACAGACCAGTATAAGTATTGCCACTATGGGAGCATGAGTGGGCATGGCCACACTGACTATCAGCAGTTCACCTGCCAGCAGATGTTCCATCACAGACACTGCTCGTTCATTGATAGGTGCCTCTTGGTCCATCACAGTCACCCCTCTTTCCAGTGTATCATTCATCTGATTCAGTGAATCAGCAACACAGTGGAGGCAGTCAAACATGTCAGCATCTGCCACATCTACAACCCTAAGCATTTGTCTGCAGCACCTTTCTTTTTTTTTTTTCAATAATAAATCTTTATTCTTTTCCAATTTTTAATACAATACTACAACATATGTACATTATATACATGAATGCTTCCAACAGTTACATAAGATCATTATACATTAAGATAAAATTCCAAAAAGGTATTAAAAAAGAAAAAAGAAAAAAAAAGATCTAGTATCAATATAAGGTTTATCTATACTAATCTCCATATTAAGTATGTACTTCCCGGGGAAAAGTGGATTAGAACATTAAGCTAACACAATGTTAAAGATTTGCTCCCATATTTTTGTATTATTTATATTTTTCTTATGATCTTTAATTAGTAATTTATGTGCTAAAATATGTTTTATCGCTACACTTTTAAAGTTTTCCCATGAAGTCAGAGATGGATTCAGCCAATTTGTAGCTATATAAAGCTTCATTAACAAGAAAATATTTATGTATGATCATTTGGGATCTGTTCAAGTTATTCGGAGGAATATGAAGAATCATAAACTCCAAAGAAAGTGTGGACTGTTGATAACCCATTTTTTGTAATTGAATTTTTAAAGAATTCCAAAGTTTGAATATACATTTACAGCTCCAGAACATGTGTAAAAGGTCAGCGGTTTGATCGATACAATATGGACATTTAGGTGAATTTTTCGAGTTGAATTTATGTAAGCTGAGGCGAGTGTAGTAAGCGTTATTAAATATCATCAGCTGAGTAAATAATAGCTTTTGAAGAGATACTGATTTTAAGGTTAAATTAATTGCTTTCAATATTTTATTATCATCAATCGGTAATAATTTATCCTTCCAGTATTTGGATAAAAGTATTTGGTTATTATATTTCATATATTTTATCAAATTATATGAAGCCATTATATATTTGAAGTCCTGCATAAGAGTTTGCCATAAATTTAAACAAATGGTTAAGTCTTCTTCTTTAATTTTAAAATTACTAAAATAAGTTATTGAAAGATCCTTTAATTGTCTCATTATAATTAAATAAGAGTTAGGAAGGCTCATCTCTCTTAACATGTTGTGTATTGAGATACCAAGAAAAGGATATAAATCAAGTATGGTTAGATCAATTATAAGTGGGAATTTTTTAAGATCTATCAATTGATTACCGATTTTCAAATTCGGGTTCTTGTGAAATGGTTGGAAGGTCATCATATACTGTAAGAGATTTAGTGATTTAAACGGGTTTTGTATTGATATTATATATAATCTAATATGTTCCATCAAAGCGTATATTTTAAAGGTATCTTTATTTTAAAAAGGTAATGCCTTAAAATTAATACCCAATTTAACAGCATGTTTGTAATTCAGAATCAATCACTTGGGTGACCATTTAGTACTGGACTTGTCAAAAGTTAACCACTTTTAGAATTCTATTAGCATTTATTATTAAATAATATGCTTCAAAATTCAGTAATTCTAAACCACCCTTAATTTTCGGAGTCATCAGTTTATCATAAGATATTCTAGTTTTCCTAGGTTCCCATACAAATCTACCTAATTCCGTATGAAGTTGTTTAAAGAATTTCCTAGAAATTGAGACTTGAGTAGCTCGAAAAATATATATTATTCTAGGGAGTACATTCATTTTAATAATTGAAGTCTTTGCCATTATTGGTAATTTCAGATTATTCCATCTTTTTAAATCAGACAATATATGATCCCAAATTAGCTTAACATTGTTCGCATAAAAGTCTCTATTATCTGTTGAGAAAACAATACCCAAATATTTTATTTTTTCTTCGGATTTTAACTGACCTATCAATGGTAAAAGCGAAAAGGGTGTAGGCGTCTTTAAAGGAAATAAATTGTTTTTTTTTTTAATTTATTTTGTAATTAGATATTTCTGCAAAATCTTCCACTGCTTTTAATATTTTCTTAGTATCTGAAACAGGCGTCGTACAATAAATATTAAGATCATCAGCAAAAGCAGCCATGGATATTTTCGTACCATATATTATTGGAGCATTATGATAAATATTTTGCTTAACATGTAAAAATAGTGGTTCTAAATATAAATTGAATAATATAGGAGATAGCGGACATCCTTGACGGGTACCATTCTTAATTTGTATTCTTTTTGAGAAATTTTTATTAATATATAAAGTTGTATAGGGATTATTATATAACTTTTTTAATGTTAAAATGAAGTCTTGGGGTATATTGAAATATGATAAAATATCAAATAAAAATTTAAAATTAACTCTATCAAAAGCTTTTTGAACATCAATTATGAGTGCGTAAACATTAAGATTTTTATGAGTGGCATAAGAAATTAGTATATGAAGTGATAACGTATTATCAGTAGTTTGTCTGCCATTTATAAAGCCAGCTTGTTCATCAGATATTATTAGGTTTATTACCTTCTTCAATCTATGGCTAAAATAGATGTCATAATTTTCATGTCTATATTTAAAAGTGAAATGGGTCTATAGTTATCCGGATTTTGAAGATCTGCATTCTCTTTAGGTATAAGAATTGTTTTTGAAGCATTAAAATGCGGATCATTAATTTTATTATTAATTATATAATTAAATACATGTGAAAGTATTTTACCCAATATATCACAAAAAGTTTTATAAAATTCAGAAGTCAAACCATCCGGTCCTGGAGCTTTATGTGGCTTCAAATTATTAATTGTATCTGTTATCTCCTCAGAGGAAATCGGTTTGATTAAACTCTCATGAGACTCATCACCAATTTTCGGAAAAATAATCTTCTGCAGAAAATCGTTATTACTCTTATTTATAAGTAATTCCTGATGCTCGCCATAAATTTGAGAGAATATTAATTCAAAGGTATTCATAATGTCTTCAGTATTGGTATATCTTTTATTATTAAACTGTATTTCAGAAATTTGAGAAGGTATTTTCGATTGATTAATGATACGAGCTAGTGCTTTTCATGGGGTCTGAATATGATTAGCGTATTTTACCAGTATTTTCTATTCATAAAATGACAATTTACTATTTTGTAGTAAAAAAAGATCTTTTTGACATTTTAATAACTCTGTTTCAGTTTGTTTACTATAGTTCCCAACTAAATCTTGATCTAGTAACTTAATTTTAGTTTCCAATTCTTGTATGTCTCTAGTTTGTATTTTCTTATAATAAGTAGCATTTTGAAGAAAAATTCCTCTTATTTGTGCTTTGGTCGTTGCCCATTCTATATCAGATGGATGCCGGTGTTTCGAAATATTAATTAGTAGATGATTGCAGGTCACTTGAATTTCTTTAGTTATATCTTCTTTATTTAATAAATACGGATTTAGAGACCAATTATAACCTCTATGACGCCTACTATTTCTAGTGTCTTTGTTAAAAATTAATGTGATTCTAGAATGATCCGATAAGTGTCGAGCTTGTATAGATACACAGGGATCTAAAGTAATTAGTACGTCTGAAATTAGGAAAAAATCAATCCTAGACCACATTTTATGACAACTTGAATAAAATGTAAAGTTATTTGAATTTATTTGATTGTTTGTGTATTTAAATGGGTCATATAATTTAAAATCTGTTTTAAGTTCCTTTAATGCTATCACTGCTTGATTATTAAAGGACTTGTGTGAACTTGATTTATCTAATTTGGGATCTTGAAATGTATTCCAATCACCTCCTATTATTATATAACAATTATTATATTGATTCAGGATAAAATAAAGTGATGCTATAAAAAGTTGTTGATTGGTACATGGGGCATATATATTAATAAGTGCCACAGGTTTATCATAAAGTGTAGATGAGAGAATCACATAACACCATCTTCCCTCTTTATCTATTTTAAAATCTAGAATTTTCTCTTGATACTGATTTTTAATGATAATAGCCACTCCTGCACTATTAGTTGTCCCTTCTGAAGCTACCACCTCTCTAATCCATTT
Source organism: Protopterus annectens (assembly GCF_019279795.1). NCBI lineage: Eukaryota > Metazoa > Chordata > Ceratodontiformes > Protopteridae > Protopterus > Protopterus annectens. Next base: position 592,944,804 of record NC_056745.1, read on the forward strand.
CTTACCTTTAAGGACAGCCCATTGGTCATTGGTCAAGTGGGTTTCTTGTAATAAGATAAAATATGCCTTTGAATGGAAAAATAAATGAAAAAATAATTTCCTTTTTTTCATGTTCTGGAGCCCTTTAGTATTCCATGAGTCTATTATCCACATACTAAGATATTTAATTTGTTTAAGGATATTTTAAAATTGAGAAACAGTATTAAATTTGAGTATAATAGCACAATATATATTGTCTGGAAGCAATCTTGACATCCCATCCCTAACCAGTGCCTATCCACTATTCCCCTGGACCAGGACGTACATAGGTTTTTTACACTGTTAAAACTTTTATAGGTAAATAACCTTACTGAACATCTATTCTTTATCTTACAAAATATAACATCAAAAACATGCAAAAAACCTATAAAAGCTACATCTAACTCTACAAAGCCTAACCAAAACATTCCCTAATAAACACTGATGAATATCCACAGCTCTTGAACACACTATATAGTTAAGCCTATCAAGTAAATGGTCTTCATTACACTTATATTTACTATCATACCTCACTAATAGTTCTCATATATTATTACTTATACTAATTAGTTGTATCTCATTAAGTTACCTAACAACCATATTTAAATCTAAAATAGTCAAGTATGTGGCACTACCCCTATTAAACAATAACATTATTAAATTAAAGATAATTCACCATATGTATTGTTAATTAAAAGAGAGAAAAAGAACTACGGAGAAAGCAAATGTTTAACATTTAAATATAATATTAAATCTGACTTTCTTTATATAGCCTAAATTATCTAGAATTGTAGTGTCAGCAAATAAGGTGAATAAAAATAGGACTCTAACATCACTTTACTGGATAATATAGTTAACTTTATGAAATGATGACTGAGTAACACAGTCCTCAAAACAGTCAGAACCACATGCCAGTATATAAACAAGATAAGCTTTGCATTCCTGGAGAGCCCACAATATAATGTCTCATGGTCTCTTTATCTACTATTTATCCCAACACTAAATCCCCTTATTATCTAAACATTTGCAGTATTAAAACACATCAGTAATACAGGAAAAAGAAATAATAAAATATACTACCAGGTTATTAACACAACAATATTCAGTATAACATACCTAAGGAAAAATAATAACTATGGTAAAGCTATAATACTTCTAAGCAATCAGTTAAATGACACATTTTAAGCCAGTACATTATTAATTCAATTGTAATCATACTTGAATGAATCCACAGTTCCCTTTAAACCAGTAAAACATATTACATACTTTAAATGTCCACGGATGCTCGTTTTACAGTCCAAATAGCTTCCACTTCCTCAACAGAGATCCTGTCTTTGAGCTCGTGATGGGGGAACCATTAAATGGACGGACTTCTGTATGTGCCACCTCGAAAGCGGACCCTCAGCAGCACCCAAAGGACTTCCTGTTACTTTGCGAAGGGGCTCAGTTCGTAAGAGCCATAAAAGTTCGGAAAATCTTCGTGGACGAGCTGGAGCTGTAAAAAGAAACTAAGTAAACATTTACCAAGGGGCCTGGTGAAGAAAAGAGAACAAACAAAGGATTTTGAAGCCTCGAAACATAGTAAGCATGGAATCCCAGCATCCACGTTGCTGCAAACAGACTGGATGGCCAGATCAAGCTTCCGAAGCTGGAAGGGACTTAAAAATCTTCAAAAAGGTAACTTTTGCTTCTTTTTTTGTAGATATGGAGTATTTGGAGCCATCAACTGTAAAAATCAATATGTTAGGGTATTTCATTTGAAATTTGATGTTCTTTTCAATGAGGAACTTACAGTATGGAGATAATGCTTGTCTAGCTTGCCTTATTTGCAATGGTAAATCCTGGGCCATAGAAACTTTATTATTCTGCCACATAATATAACCTCCATTTTTTTTAACAGTTAAAATTATTTTGTTTACATCCTGGTAGTTGAGTATTTTGATGTATACTGGTCTAGGTATGTTTGAGGCTTGTGCTTCTCTGAGAGCTCTATGGGCTCTTTCTATAACTATTTGTTTAGCTATGTCAGAGTCATTAAACAACATTTCAGGTATTTGTGTAATGGTAGAAATTAAATCATTGTATTGGATAGATTCTGGAATTCCTCTGATAATTATATTGTTCCTTCTAGATCGTGCCTCCAAATCCAGAATTTTATTTTGCATAGACTGAATATCCAGGTCATGAATGTCTGTTTTTTTTTTTTGCAAGCAATGTTATTCTGTCCTCATTTTCAGATATTCTGGCTTCTGATTTATCTATTCTTTCGAGAATTTGAGTGCATGTGGCACCAAAAGAATGCACCTAGTTTGATAGTTCTTTTAAAGCTTCTTGGATAGGTAACAAAGCAGTTTTAATATCTTCCATATTAGCCATTTGATCCGGTTTATTTTTCATTCCAGCTTTTGAAAGTTCCTGCTGTTTTGTAATCTTCTGCCTTTTTGTTGTTAAATCTTTTTCTGGTGACTGAAGTTCTGATAATTTGTTTTTTGTTGTTGTTGTTTCCATACTTTTATCTTCTTTTGACATTGTGGAGCAAAGCAGATCTTTAGTATAGCTGAATGATAAAAATCCAAGGTTACTACTCAGACAGTTCCTTTGTTTACTACTCTGTTCAGAGTCAGTCAGTCAATCAGATCCAATCCTGTTAATTTGTTTATTTTCCTCCGGTTCCTTCACTTCTCAGATGATATTTAGTTGTAGTAGATTAATTTTAGGCAACAATTAGTGTAGAAAAACTTGCAGTATATCCTCAGGGTTAATTTTTATTCCGAGTATCTGAAGAGCTGTAGGTACGCAGTGTCTACAGAATGGCAGCCATCTTTGAATGTCTGCAGCACCTTTCTGAACATACCTGTGCCTCCATGATGGTCATAAACATACACTGAGTGACAAGGGAAGAGACACTCAACAGGCACTGAAGCTACAGTAGCCACACTTAACTGATCAATGTTCTCGCCCTCCACATGTCCAATATCTGTGGCCTTAGTGGACTGAGTAGGCATAGGCCTACTGGCTGTGTCCATGGAAAATGAAGGGGGTGGCTGGATGTCAAACTCTGTGTCAGATTCAACCTCTGCAACCCCCAACTACCTCAGTTTAGCCACCATCATCAGTATCTGATGAGACACTGACGTCAGGTGGCACAGGGCCCACACTCCCAGTGACATGATCAGTTATGATAAAAAGGAATAAACACAGGCATGTACTGACATAAATTTACTTGTCTTACCACCTGTAGGAGGCATACATCACTGGATTCCTGGTGGTTCTAAAATAAGTTAAGCAAAAGGTAAGGGCAACATCATCATATTTATCAGTAAGACATGTACTCCTCTATATCTGCATTAACTGTATATTCAACAAGAAGGTGGCTGACAACTCCAAACTGAGCTTATCACTTTACCAATCCTCACCCCCCCACCAAAAAAAGACATGTGACAAAGAAGTCAATTTTATTTCAATTGTTTTACTATACAACAATATTCAAATGGTCATATAACAAAGCCTAACTGGAAGCTCCTCCTGGGACTCAGAAGGAGTGGTGCCCATGTTAATGATATGCTGTGTTCCACTCTGCTGTGAGCTCTCATGTAGGATATTCACCAGAAACTCTTCATTGGGGGTAAGAAGTGGTTCTGTAACAGGTTTTCCATTAGTTACCCTTTGGTCTTGGGCAACAGCAGCTGTTCACCTCCATGCAGAGGTAATTATGTTAGTGGCCCTGTGGTGCACCCTTTCATGTGTCCAGCTGTGGCCACCCAGAGAACTGATGTTGGCAACAATCTGCTGCCATACTTGTAGCCTTTTTTGCATATCGGGCTAACCGCTTCCCAGCTAAAATGCCTCATGTTGACGAAGGGTGTCAACAATGAATTTGCTCTCCACTTCACTGAAAGGTGGGGCTGTCTCTCACTAGCATTGTTTGTGTCCTAAAAGACAACAGAATGATAATACAAGTAAGTATCATATAACTACAAAGTAACATTTTCCAGAAAAAACTGTAAAGGTAGGAGGTCAGTAGTAACCACTGGAAAAAATAAACCAGTCTACAGATATGAAACAGGATGCAAAAGAAGGAGAGTAGCAAGAGCAACATATCCTTGTTTGTGCCATAGCACTAACTCAACTATGCTCCCCCTCCAAAAAAAGAAAAGTCCATTCTAGCTTGTGACATAACAGTAACTTTTCTTTGCTCCCCACCCACAAAAGAACAGTAAAATTAACCATTTTGCTAATAAAACATCTTTGAAATGCTAAAAGTGCTTTCAAAGGACCTGTCCCTGAAACATTTGTACATATGTATCACACAGCTTTCTATTTTCATTCATTGCCAATCGTGTATACCTCTGAAATGGCTTCACAAACATGGCCATGCCATCACTACACTTCTAACTAATGCATACAGATAAAAGTGTAAAAGCCTTTGCCTCACATTATTCATTAAGATATTCCAGCATATGAAATTATGTAGGTGCCAAAATGGGAGCATACCTCTTGGAATGCAATACTCCTCTGTAAAGATATCTCCTATACTGAGCCAACAGATATTGCCAACATAATGGCCAACAGATTCAGTGCCAACTTTACCCCTCTCTCTCCCACAAAGGACCAATCTCAATACCAGAAGAATTACAGGCACCAAACATTACTGCAGCACAGGTTAAAGCTACATCCTCTAAGGCCAAGAATACAGCTTCCATGAGAACCGGCAATATCCCTGGCTGTGTTCTACATGAATTACAAAGTGAACTGGCACCATATCTGTGTGCTCTGTTCACTTACAGCCTCACCGCAGGCTTTGTCCCTACCAAATGATGCACTGTTACAGTCATCCCTCTCTATAAAGGAGGAGTGACTACAGATCCTGGAAATTATTTCCCTATTAGTCTGACAAGTCTGATATGTAAGGCTATGGAGTGCATCATCATGGACCCAATTAACAAGGATATAGGTAATCACCAAACTCTAGAGCCCACGCAATTTGGTTTTGTGAAAGGTAGATCATGCCTGCTCAACCTGGTTGACTTCTTTGAGTCAGTCACAAGAGCAGTGGATGAAGATAAGTCAGTTCATAAAGCCTACCTTGTTCTGGCCAAGGCCTTTGATACCATTTCTCACTCAGTAATTATTGATAAATTCAGCAAACTAGGCATCAACTCCTATATTATTAGGTGGGTTGCAAATTGGCTCACAGATAGAACCCACAGTGTGAAAGTAGCAGACTCCAAGTCAGAGTGCCAACCAGTCATGAGTGGAGTCCCACAGGGATCGGCCCTGGGTCTTCTCCTTTTTGGCATCTACTTCTCAGAAGTCCAGGCCAACACAGAGGACTCTGTATGACCAAATTCACAGATGACTGCAAGCTGGGAGCCATTACTAACTCCCCAAGTGATGCAGGCATCCTACAGAAAGGCCTCACTGAGACCAATGACTGATGTTGAAACCATGGCCTTAAGCTTAATGCCAAAAAATGAGTCATCAACCCCTTTGGGAAAAACTAATTTCCCACTAATTACCACATCAATGAGAGCCCACTGAACACTGAAGATGTTATAAGAGATCTGGGGACACAGGTTGACAGCAGCCTCTCCTTTTACAACCACATTGCCACTGTGGTCAGAAAGTCCTTCTATGTGGCACATCTCATTACCAAGGGTTTTGCATCCAGGAAGAAAGAGGTCATTATCTCTCTCTATTCTTCCTTCATTAGACCAATCATAGAGTATAATGCCCCATTTAACATGTACCTCACTAGACACGTGCAACAGCTGGAGAGGCCATAAAAATACCTCATGAAGAGGATCCTAGGCCTTAAACACATGTCCTACATGGACAGACTCAAAAAACTCCAGCTATTCTCTGTCTCATATCGTCTAGTAAGAAATTATCTCTGCTTGACTTACAAAGCCATGTCTGACCCAGCTCTGTTAGAAATGCTACAGCTAAAGAAATCCCAATCCTTTCGCACCACATCCTCCAGAGACCTCAACCTCATTACCACAATCAACAGAATGTGCTGGAGGGACAGGTTCATAATCCAGAGACTACCCATGCTCTGGGATAGACTTCACATACATGTCAAGCAGAGCACCTCACTAGCCCTCTTCAAGTGAAATCTTGATGAATGGATGGGAAATAGAAAGTTCACCCCAGGGATTAACCCAGTGGCTCTACTTGATAGAGGCACTGGGAACTAATGATGGGTGACACAATGCCAGGGCACTTCTATGGGCTAGGCTTGTAAAGGCCCCAAGGCCATTAGCCTAGTACACACCTATGAATCTATGAACACACTTGCTTTTGTGAAGTCTTGCAAACCTGTAGTAGGTGCCCTCAACATCAGTTTATCTAGCTACACATTTGCCTTAGAGTAGATTATTAATGGCTTACATCTATCTTAGCCTGTGTTTCAAAGATGCTAATTACAACATAAGCAGCTGAACTGCATGCTAATCAACCAATATGGTGGATCTATTCACCAAGTTATAAAGCAACCATGTAGACTCCATGCTGTTTTTTCCTGTGGATTTCCAAAGTATTAGAGCACAGACACAGAAAGTCTACAAAGACCAAATTTTAAGAGCTGCTGGTGCTGATGCTCCATTTCTATGTACAACAGGCTGGAGGCAATGCTGCTTCTGCTGCCAGTAGGCCTAGGCTGAGATGGAGAAGAGTTTTCAGCCCACATTTAACTTATCATAACATACACAACATGGACATTGTAAAATGCTATAGGTTGGACAGAGACACAGTACAGGAACTCTGTGACCTCTGTTGGCCTCAAGTCAGAATCAGAGCCTTGACCTCCCCATGTATTGGCTGTGTACTGCTTATATCACAGCCATCTCTGAACTAACACTGTGGCAACTGCTGCATTTACAAGGTAAGTCCTTAACAAGTGCTGTATCGTATAATAATACTATGGATTTCATCACTTGTTGCAGTAAGCAAGTAAAAGGTGGGACATTTATACAGAAATGAATGTAACATGTGACAGCAGAGAGTTATTTGACTTGTATGAGTTCATTAGCAAGTAGTAGGGCTCAGGCATCAAAGACGCAGACATTCATACCTCTCCATAGTACTGATGATCACTGCATGCCCTCAGTTTAGCACCATACATTTGTAATGGGGAATCATAACAGAGAGAAATTAGAAAGTAATGAGCTACATTACAGTTTCCATGTTAACCACCTTGACCAGATCAAACAGGCAGGATGCAAAACAAGTAGAGTAACAATATATCCTTGATTGTGCCATAACAGTAGCTCAGTCTGAGTCCACCCCACTCAAAAGAACAGTGTACCCTTGCATGTGGCTTAACATGAAATCACCTTTGCTCTCTCCTAAAGAGCAGTCTATGCTTATTTGTGCCATCAAGCCTGCCCTTTATTTGATGGCAACTGCATATCATATTATTCCCAGTTAATATCCTCACACATTTTAAGGTAAATTATATAGACTGATATACACACTGCATGTCTCTGAGTACTGGTCAGATAACTGATGAATGACTAAAACACAGACATTTAAGACAGAGCTGTATATTTGCAAGAAATAATCATAACAGGTTCATAGGTTCATAGGTAGGTACTAGGCTATCGGCCCAAGGGCCTACGTAAGCCTAGCCATCAAGGTTTCCTGGCTTACGCCACCCAAGAAAGTTATTTTCCTGTGCCACTATCGAGCAGAGACACAGAAGTGATCCCTGGGGTGTATTTCCTATTTCCCATCCACTCATCAAGACTTTTCTTGAAGAGTGCTAATGAAGAACTTTGCTTGACATAGATGGGTAGCCTGTTCCAGAGTATGGGAAGTCTCTGGGACCAGAATCTATCCCTCCAGCATGTCCTGTTTATTGTGGTGACAAGGTTTAGGTCCCTAGTGCATGTAGCTCGGGGGGACTGGGATTTCTTTAGGTGTAGCATGTCCAACAGCTCTGGGTTTGACATAGCTTTATATGTTAGGCAGAGATCACCTCGGAGTAGACGATATGCTATGGAGTAAAGTTGGAGTTTTTTGAGGCGGTCAGTGTAGGGCATTTGTTTCAGGCCAGTAATCCTCTGTGTGAGGTACTTTTGTGGCCTTTCCAGCTGCTGCAGATGTCTTATGAGGTACATTCCAAAAGGGGTGTTGTACTCTATAATGGGTCGAATGAATGTTGAGTAGAGGGGAACAATGACCTCTTTTTTTCCTGGATGAGAACCCTTTTATGATGAGGTGTGCCACATAGAAGGGCTTCCTGACTACTGTGGCGATGTGACTATCAAAGGAGAGACTACTGTCCACATGGGTCCCAAGGTATCTTATCACGCATTCAATGTTAAGTAGATTGCTGCCTATGTGGCAGTTCATGGGTACAGAGTTTTTACCAAAGAGGATGACAATGCACTTTTTGGCATTGAGCTTGAGGCCATGGCTCTGACACCAGGCATCTGTCTCAGTGAGGCTCTTCTGTAGGATGTCCACATAATTTGGGGACTTGACTATGGCTCCTAGTTTGCAGTCATCTGCAAACTTCATTAGCCAGAGGCCTTCTGTGTTAGCCTGTACTTCAGAGAAGCAGCTACCAAATAGGAGAAGTCCCAGGACAGAACCATGTGGTACTCCACTTGTCACTGCTTTGAGGTCAGATTTGGAGTCAGCAACTTTTACAGTGTGGGTTCTGTCAGTGAGCCAGTTGGGAACCCATCTTGTGACGTAGGGAGTTATACCTAGTTTAGTGAGTTTAGCTGTAATTTCAGAATGGGGGATGGTGTTGAAAACCTTGTCGAGGTCAAGATAGGCTGTGTGAATCACCTTACCCTCATCTACAGCTTTGGTGACTGCCTCAAAGAAGTCAATCAGGTTCAGGAGGCATGATCTGCCTTTCATAAACCTGAACTGAGTGGGATCCAGAGTTTGTAGGTTACCAATGTCTTTGTTTATGAGTTCCATGATGATACTTTCCATGGCCTTGAAGACCAGGCTCATCAGGCTAATAGGTCGATAGTTCACGGGATCAGTGGTGGCTCCCCCTTTGTGGAGTGGGATAACTGTTGCTGTGTGCCATTCAGTGGGCACAAAGCCTGATGCAAGGCTATTATTGAACATGGTGCTTAAGTGGGGAGCCAGTGTGTTTTGAAGTTTTTGTAAAACGCAGCCTGGGATGTTGTCCATTCCCATGGATGCAGTGTTTTTGGCTTTAGAGAGTGCAGCTTTTACCTGCGTAGTTGTGATTGCAGGGACTCTGCAGTCTTCCAGTATACATATGGGCTCTTTAGGGGGTGAGAGGGGGTAAAGATAGCACTGACCCTATCTGCCAGGATGTTGGAAATATCAGTTGTTTCTGTAATTTTCATGCCTTTGTGCTGTAGCTCAGAGCAGATCTGGATGTTGCCATCGGGATTCTTGGCATAGCTATAGAATGCTTTGTGGTTGTCCTTGGAATTAGTGGCAATTTTGTTTTCATAGCTATCTTTGGAGGATCTTATAAGGGATCTCAGCTTATTGAGGCTGACAAGGGAGCTCCTCTACTCATGGGATTTTACTCTCTTTTCTAACAGGTTCTTCCTTCTGTTGTACAGTTTGTTTATGGCAGGGGACCACCAGATTGGTTTCCTTTTTTTGGAGGATAGCATCTTGGTTCTGTTTGGAATAGCACGATCCATGCACTCTTATAAGTGCTTATAGAGTGCATTTGTGTAGGATTCAGCAGTTGTAACTGTATTGTCCATCTGCATGGGTGTCATGAAGATCACCACTTCTGTCTTAAGAAGCATGAAGTTGGCTTTAGAGAAATTATTTACTGTGGTTTCCTTAATGGGGGTTGGTGGCGGGATGTGGATATCAAGGGTGATTAGCTTATGGTCGGATCGGACCAACGAGGAGTTGACTACTTCAAGTGTGGAACACTTGTCAATCATGGTGGTAATAACTAGGTCTAGGATATTGTTTCCCCTGGTGGAGGTGTGGATAAGTTGATCTAGGGCATTGGAGTTTATGAATTCCAGAAAGCATTGAGCTAAGGAGTTGGTACACAAGTAGTTTTCCCAGTTAATGGTGGGATAGTTGAAGTCGCCCATTGTTAGGGTGTTTGGTTGAACCCTAATATTTTCCAGTACATCAAGAAAAGAAGAGTGGGAATCCTGGGGCATGGTGGGGGATCTGTAGCAAGCTACAATGTGGATTGCAGTTTTGCCCAGAGTTAGCTGCACTTGGATAACCTCAGATGCATTATGCTGAGCAACTAGCCTGGAGGTGTGGATATCCTTAATGAATATGGACACACCTTCGCCTGTGGTGTTTTGGTCTAGGTTACATGGCTGAAAAGTATGGTATGAGTTATAGCCTGGTAGTGCAGGGGTGCTCTCTGGAGCCTTGAACCAGGTCTCAGTCACTGCACAGATATCAATGTTCTCCATTTTAAGGAGTGCCTCGTGTGAGTGCATTTTGAGATTTAGACTTCTAGCATATAATAGCATTACCCTCAGTTTTTGCTTGCCTGTTCCTGTTATAGTGGTGAATTTGTTATTTAAACCCTACCTAAAAAAGGCACTATAGGGGCAGCAAGAGCCTTAGCCAGTATCTGGCTAGTAACACAAATGGTTTTAGCTATGCTCATCCTGTTTGCATGTAGAGCAGCAGTGCACAAACTGGATGAATGGCTCACCCAGGTAGCAAAATGTGTGATCTTTTAGTGCACTACATCCAAATATAATAAATGTACAAATAACAGGTTATGCCTTGATATCAGTGTGCATTCAGTTGCACTTGGTTGTGTGAGGAATTACTTAATTTCTTTGCTGTAAAGCTGTTTGTGTGGCAAAGATGGATAAGTCACCCATCCTGTTTTCTGAAGGTGCATTGGAGTGAGAGTTGCGATCAAGACCTATGTAGACATATCTCATGTGTACTAACATTTTCTACTGTGTATGTCATAGACTGATTTTCCTCATTTCAAGTCTTTCTCGTTGATTTTATTTTATTTTTTTTTGGGGGGGGCCACTGAGCGATGCACCACTAACACAAATGGCTTTAGCTATGCTCATCCTGTTTGCATGTAGAGCAGCAGTGCACAAACTGGATGAATGGATCACCCAGGTAGCAAAAATGGACCCTAACAGCTACAAACACAAACCAGATGCATTCAATTAATTCTATTGGCCATCAAGCAAATACATTGCCCGGCAATGTATTCCCTCTCTTACCATGTCTCTGTGATGGTATGTGATGCCCAACACTTTCAAATTTTCAAAACTAAGAAGTGTGCACTCTCAGTAAACACATTACCTGAAATTGGTGGGAAAACATTGTTCTACATTGGTCTTGATCTGTGGTAGGCATACCAGGTGTTCACGGAGAGGTTTTGAGATGCTCTGCTCAAAGATGAGGTATCCAGCAGTCCAGAGTGTTTGTTGGACACCTAGTGAATGAACATGGGCCCAGGCTTTTGCAGAGGGACTATTGTGGCTCAGATTACAAGTCTGCAGCATGGAATAGTCTTGCCCGGGTTTTGACTTGTGTTACCAGTATGGCTCGCCCTGGTGACCAATGTAAGAATCACAACAGAGATAAGGAAGTGAGATAGCCTCAACCATTGGAGTGAGGAATGTAGGACTGAGGCCACCCCACAGATATGTAAGTCTCACTTGCAGAGACTACTTGTAAGAGTTAAAAGTTGGATATAGTCAGGATTGGTATTCATAATGATATTCTTTTCTGCTCTGTTTTTTCTGCAGCCGTCAGAGACCAAAAACTGAATGCATGAACCCATGCGGCTAGAATGCCACTGAAGCGAGAACCATGTGGTATGTATGTATCCAAACAATACTGTTATTTTAACATTAAAATAAAGACATCTTTATTGGTTTGTTATACAGTTGTAAAAATTGAGCATTCATCTCTCAACTGTAACAAGAAAGTATGAATGCATTAGTCTGAAGGCCAAAACAACAGTTCAGTACATAGGTTGTGGGTTCAAAAAACACACTTCCCAAATATACAATACTGTTAAGTTTTCATTGATATTATAATTTAACTTCGGAGCTCTAAAGCAGAGGCACAAATTTCCTGCTGTAAGCTGTAATCAGTACAATTGGAACATGCATATATGCAATATATATATATATATATATATATATATATATATATATATATATATATATATATATATATATATATATATATATATATATATATATATATATATATATATATATATATATATATATATATATATATATATATATATATATATATATATATATATATATACACACACACACACACACACACACACACACACACACACACACACACACACACACATCAAGGATTACCTACTGCAATCTGTAGTATAGTGGGCATCTGTTATGTACTGGGAAGTCTTAACAGTAAAAATTGTATTTGTTATGAGTTGGTAATTTTAAAATCAAAGGTAACAGAATAGAGTCAAATAATCATATCAATGCATTGCATATCACATACGACGTTACTAATGTTCTCCCTTGTTTTATTCTTGTTCCACCCCTTATTTTATCTCTCTTTTATTTTAATAGTTTTTTCCCCCCACAGCACAGCGGGATAGGTCTGCATCATAGGATCCACATGCCCCTCACTCCACCGGCTACTGCACCAAGGCCCAGCACACCTCGGATGCAACTTGGTAGCACCCCCTCTGCTGCCCCTGAACTACCTGGCCTCTCAGGTAGTTCTTCCTTGCAGGATAGGCCAGTGATTCCATCCAGGAACAGTGGCAGAGGTGGTAATTTTATCACACTCGATGAACTGCCAGGGTTTTTGTATAGGATTGTGCACCACAGAGTTGGTGCATGCCTATGCTGCATGGAAACACTGCTCTCCATCATTGTATTAAATAACATGAGGAGATGCAGACATCAGACACTGCAGCCATTGGCACAGTGAGGTGACATTGATGACAGTCTACTGGAGATGTTGGGGACGAGATGTAGGAATATCTAAAACCAAAATCTCAGCTGCTGAGTAAGAATGCAAAGTCAAACAAAATCAGGATACACTATAGACCCTGTCCACAAACTCAATTTTTAGTATAGAGAGAGGGACTGTAGTGTCAGACAGATACAGTCATGTATAGGTGAAGTGCTAAGGACTAGGGATGGAAGGGGGATACCCTATTTTTCTTGGAGCACAGAGGAGGGTCAATCCTCTGTAGTGAGACTAGCTGAAATAGCTAGGAATAGACCTGTTCTTACATTTTTAAATAATGTTAATATTGTATTTGATATTTTCAGAAAACATTGGTCGATCTTGCTGGCTGATCCAGATATCAGGAAGATTATTGACATTCAACCCAGATTTAGCTTTAGAAATAATTGTTCCTTAAAACAACAATTGTGTTATAGACATTCAAATTATAGAACACAAATGCATTCATGACATAAGGGTACATTCAAATTTGGTTCGTGCTGTGCTTGCAGTTATATTTTGTCTTGTACTTGTGTACATAATGTGACTGGTATTGAGATTGCTTTATATTTATTTGTTAATTGTAGAACTAAGAATATTGTTTATTATGCAGGATAGTCATTGTGTAACACATTTTATATAGGTAAGACAAACCAAGCATTTAAAGATAGGATCTTGGAACGTCTGAATAATATATCTAAAGGTAGCGAGATTGAGACTTTAGCGAAACACATTAAAAACTACGATTCACAACATAATATATTTAAGTCTTTTGTATTGGAAATTATTCATGAAAGTGATAGGGAAGGTGACATAAAGAATAAAACTGAATGTGCTGAACAAAGCTGGATTTTATTTTTAAAAGCATTTGTAGAACCAGGTTTAAATGACAGGGTATCTTTAAAACCTGTTTTAAAGTCATGCCCATTACAACACTGACTTGGGGGCTTGGCAGCTTAAGGCATTTTTAGTGGTGCATATTGAGGTGACATAATCACTGCTAAGATGCTTTTTAAATTGTCATGTGATTTTAATGTCTGTATTTGAATGGATTGCCTTGCATTTAAAAGTGTTCCTTTTTTGTTATTTTTGCTATGGTCCAATGAAGTATTATTTTATACTGTGAAAGTGCTTACCAATTATTTATTAAATTTAGTTGCCCAGACACTGTGGCAGCCTGGAGTTTCCTTTGTTTTGTAAGGGCTGTAGGAATGTCTGGGTGAGGTAAGATGGGTAGGTGAGGAAGAAATTCAGACAGAAAAGACAGACAAAGACAGGGATGGTGAAGGGCTCATGATGTGGGTGAACACTATGGTTGGCATGAGGGTGGGGACATCGTGAACCAGTGGACTGCAAGTTAGTTGACAGTGAGAATCTAGTCCTCACCCAGCATACTGTCATACTGTCACCTCACTGTACATCTGGTTGCAGTGCCCAATGTCTGTGTTTCCTATGGGTATTCTGAACCAGGATGGACAGCAGGCACTCCATCTAGAATAGGAATTCACCCACAGGGTGGTGCACAATCTAACACACCATCCCTGGCAGTTCTTCTCAGGTGATAAAGTCACCACCTCCACCACTGCTCCTGGAAGGAACCATAGGCCTATCCTCCAGGGCAGAACTACCTGGGTGCCAGGTAGTGAAGGGGCAGCAGATGGTGTGCTACCAGGTCACGTACCAGATATCCTGGGCAGTGGTTCTGTAGCCAGTGGTTTGGGGCAGGAGGATCCCGTGGAACAGGCCTACTCTGCTTTACTGTGGGAAAAAAAGGAGAGAGAAGATAAGGGTTGGGGTGAGAGAAAAAAGGAGAACTTCATATGTGAGATACAAAGCACTGATACAATTATTTTACTCTATTCTGTTGCCTTTTCTTTTAACACTACAGACACCTAACAAATTTCTTCATTACTTTTAAGACTACCCATGTCATAACACCCTATTGTACAGATTGCAGCCACCAATCCTTGATGTATATATATTGATTAGAGTTTTCAGAGGCAACTTGTGTTACTGGTACAGAGGTCTAAAGTTACCTTGCAATAATGATGAAAACCTAACAGTATTGTATATTTGCAAAGTGTGTTTTCTGAACCCACAACCACTGACTACTCTCTAATACTGTACTATTATTTTGTCATACAGACCACTGCATGCATACTTTCCTTTAATTCTTTAGAGATGCATGCTCACTGTTATCTGAAGATATGGAACTGTTGCTTTGTGCTACAGACTAAGGCATGCATACTTTCTTTTACAGATAAGATATGCATGCTCAATTTGATACAACTGTATTAAATACCTTCAAAGCCATCCTTAACTTTTAATGCTACTAAATTACTATTAAAATTATTATTATTAAATTACAGTATAGAACAGTACTGTTCTGATGCATACATACCACATGCTTCTTGCTTCCTTAACAAATGTGTGGCATGGGACCTCACATTCAAGGATTGATCCATGGCAGCTGTGGAAAAAACAGAATAGAACAGAATACCATTATGAATACCAGTATTGACTATATTCAGCTTTTAACTCTTATAGTTACTCACTATAATTGATACATACACATATGTAGGGGGTCCCTTGTACTAAATTCCCCAATCCAATGGTCAAGGGTATCCTGCTTCCTCTTCTGGAGGCCATCAAAGTGATGCCTGCATTGGTCACAAGAGCTGGGGATACCTGTCACACTGGTCAAAGCCCTGGCAATTGTATTCCAGCCTTCAGGCTTGTAGTCTGTGCCTGGATAGTTCCACTGCAGCAGCCAGGGCCCATGTTCCTTAACTCAGGATCCAGTAAAGACTTTGGAATTCTGAACACCACATCTCTGCCTTGGAAGCATACTCATTCACCAGCAACAGCAGACATGTCTACCAAACCTCAAGCTCAGTGCAGAATGAGCATTTCCTGCAAATTGCATTTTTTACCCTGATGTTTTCCTGGCTTTTGCATATCTTGAACTTACTGAGAGTGAGCACATTTTGGTTTTGCAACATTTGAAATTGTTGCACATCACTTGCCACCATGCAGACATAGTAAGCAAGGGTGCACACTGGCAGTCACTGTGCTTGCATGGTGTTAAGCAATGTGGAACAGTGACAAGCACTGCAACTTCAAAATTATTTGCTATACAGGTACTTGTGTACATGTGCTAGTAAAATGGGACCATGTCTACAGTTATCCTACACTTACAGCTATTGCCACAAGAAGGTTGAGAAAACATTTGTGTATGTTTCACTTCACTGCTATAATCTGGAATATCATAACAGTAAAACAAAATTTGCCCACCCTGTACTAGAACCCAGAACATATGCACTCCACACCTACACATGCCACCTGCTGCCACAGCATTAGTGACATGATATCCCCTATCTTAGTATTCATTGTGAAGTTCTTGCTATTAATCACAGTACAATGCCACTTACCATATTTGTCCTATGGCCAATAGTATTAATTGAATACTTTCAATTTATGTTTGTGGCTGCCTGGATCCTGTCTGCAACCTGGGTGGTCCATTCCTCCAGTCTGTACACTGCTGCACTTTTCACAAGCCAGGTGAGCACAGCCAAACAGATTTGTGCTAAGCGCAACACTGGCATCAACATAAATAAATAAATATAAAAATTAAAAAATGCAGACATAGTTAAGTGAAGAAAAACAATATATGGCAGTACCCCAACACATTTTAATGAGGAAAACTCAAGTAAGGGAAAAAACAATTGCCTTGCTGTCCTACAATCCACTTTCACAGCCGGCAACGTTACATGGAAATGGTATCTGTATCATACCTCCCAACTGTCCAGAATTTTGCAGAATGCCCATATGTTTGCATTGTATCTTTGGGCAGTTCCTTGTAAAATGTGTGTTTCTCTGGAAAATCACAAAACATTAAAGTCAATACATAATGACATACATTTCAGTTTCATACTCATATCCTTCAGAAAATGAATGCTAACACAAATCCTATTATTCTACCTATTTTCTACATTTATAAGAAGAATATGGTAAGGTTTAGTATCATATCACCATAATGAACAATGACGAATCATGGTAATGTCAAACCAAAACCGTGAAATTTAAAATACTGAATGCAAAAAAAAACTTGAAGTGTAGTGACTGCAAATGTCGAATTTGACATTTTCGAACAGTCACCACACTTCCAGTAACAGCAATACTGTCCTTTGCACACTGGTGCGATCTGTGCAACCTTGCATACGCACACAACACATCATTAATATGCATCCATAAAGCCACGTGATGAGCAATATTGAATACATGAAAACACTCCATGTAAGCTCTGCACGGAATCTACATGGAGTCTACTGAATCTTGGGGACAATCTCTCACATTTGCATACTATACACCAAGTACAATAGCTTACAAATGATATGTAGCCTTCTCTAATTTGTAAGATAAATTGTGTCTCATGTACACATAATAAATCTGACCCAAATAATGTGAGCAAGAAACAACATTCTGAAAAGAAGAATATTGCCCGAAGCTCATGTTCAAGCATATAATGTTTTCTTGGATAAAACACTGCTTCAGAAATATACATTTTATAGTTTAATTAAATATGCAGTACAAACTGTAGCGTGTCATATGTGATTGATGCTGTGGTGTTTAAGAAAGCTGCACAAACTCCTTTAAAAGAGATTTCAGCTACTTCAGGTACAATTTAATTGTTGGATGTGACTGTATCTCTTTGTTGTCATAAGATCATATAATCTTGTTATTTCAAATGAATGAAAATATCTGATACGCAATGTAACTGAAAATAAATAAAATGAAATATATATCACTCTATGTTTTGTAAACGATTGTACATTAAGAGCTCAGAGTAAGATTTTGTCTTAGTGACTTTATAATGAGTCAGGCATTCAGTATGAAAGGTCTATATTCATGCAATGACATCTCTATTTCTTTCTGTTGGGCTCAGGTACAGTTTCTTCAAAAGTCTAATGTTTGTGCACTGTCCCTGTACTTGTCAGTCTCTAGATACAGTGCTTTTGTAGGAATGTCATAATCCCGTGCACATATAAAAAGGAACCATCTGGCACCACTGTCAATGTGTGTGTGTGTTTGCGTGTATGCACAAGATTTTGTATGTGTGTGTGTGTGTGTGTGTGTGTGCGTGTGTGTATGTGTGTGTTTACGTGTATGCACGTGTGTGTGTGTGTGTGTGTGTGTGTGTGTGTGTGTGTGTGTGTGTGTGTGTGTGTGTGTGCGCACATGAGTCTGCACTTGTGTGTGTGTCTGTGTATGTTGTGTGTGTGCATCTGCATGTGTGTGTGTGTGTGTGTGTGTGTGTGTGTGTGTGTGTGTGTCTATGTGTATGTGCACCTGCACATACATGTATGTGTGAGTGTGCACAAGAGCACTTAAGTGTGTGACTCTGTGATAGCATGCACATGTGTGTGTGTGTGTGTGTGTGTGTGTGTGTGTGTGTGTGTGTGTGTGTGTGTGTGTGTGTGTGTGTGTGTGTGTGTGTGCGTGCATGCGTGTGTGCACGCACGTGTGTGGCTGTGTGTACATGTGTGTATCTGTATGTGCATGCAATCAACTATTTTAAGCAAACAGAATAAAACAAATCTATTTAGTCTAAGCCTGGTATGAGAAAGACCTCAAGCACCATGCCTGCTAATGTATATAGCAGCTTGATTTTCTTTTAAACTGTTTCTATAGGCTTTTTGGAGCATAGTGCGGCTGTCAGTGTTATCTCCTCTGTTGACATCCAATCTCAGATCAGGCTGTCTCAGGTTATTGAAAATAGCTATTGTGATCTGTTTGAGGTAGAGATTTGCAAAGTCACCTATTTTTATGGAGGAGTAAATAATAACCTCTGACACCTTTGCAAACTTTATCATTATCAAAAATAAGATTTTGGTGAATGTCCACAAACATGACGTTATATATGTCTGCATAAGTTTATTTATAGAAACTCTGTAGTGATAATATTAGTCTTGCATTTTTCTCACAGTACAGAATTTAATATTTTCAAAATGTATGAAAAAGTATTTACAGACTTTCCAGTCCTTGTCGAGGCTTGCTGCTTTATTTAAAGAAAAGCTGCATTTCATCCAGATTGCTGAGTGTTTTGCTTTCTTCCTACATCTTACAGATAAGGTGGTAGATAAACTAGATAGCCTTTAAGTTATAGACATGCATGAAGACAAGCATATATGTGTGGGTATGTGAGTGCATTCTGGAATGGACTTGCAACATGTTTAGTACAGGGTTACTGCCTTACATCTTTTAGTTTCAGGGAGCGATTGCAGCTTCACTGTACCCTGAAAGATTAAAATGGATATTAAAGAATAAATTAAAGATTAAGTAATTAAACAAATGTCAGTGCGATACAAAAATAATAGCATATTCCCATGAAATTTTCTTAGAATTATACTGAAACAGGTGTTAGTAAAATTCCCTTATGTTGCAGCCATAACTTTAAAGGCAAGGCAGTAAATTTATCTTTAATTGTCATAAAAGAAATCATTTTAGTTGTCATTTTTATATCACTGTCATTAAAATAATGAAAATATCATTCTAAGAAGAATAGTCATAAATTCTAAGCCTCAAGTTGTAACAGTACTATATATCTATATTTTTTAATAACTTTTATATGTTACAATGAAAATAATTATATTTATAGTTTTATTTATAAATTAATATGTGAATATTTCAGTTTGTCAGATTCTAACTGGCATTCTGATATAAATGTGATAGAATTCAAATCTCAGTAAGTATATACTGTATCCTAATTTTCATATAAAAAATCTAGGACACTGTACATTGTTACTCAAACTGATGTACAATGTAAATACATGTAATAATAATAACATGGAAATAATACAGTCTGTAATGTGGGCATATCAGCCTGCATTAGTGAAACATTTTTTCTTTAACTTTTAAATTACAAACAATATAGCTTTTACTAAGAATGCTTATTTTTTACATTGGGTGTTAAAACAACGTTAATGATATGGTTTATTATTTAGTAAGCTTAACTGTCTGAATAAATACATGTATATTTTTATTGTGAAATAAATGGCAAAAAGCAGAGAAGACTACTAGCGATATATGCCCACAGGTTTTACCTACCAATATGAGACTGTATCATTAAAACTGTTATGAAAGTTCTAGGACATTCATCAGAAAACTATGTAATACTTTTCAGTTACAGAATACTCTTAGTTCTTCCTGGTTTAATGAGATGTTAACAACTTCCCACAAAGGCAACTAGTGGGGGGTGCAGGTTATGCATAGGAACCTTGCCTCATGACACCTATGAAAAACCCTCACAACTGAGATGGGCAAGATTATGACTATGTACACATTCAAATTAGAAATATTATTGACATGTATTTGACTTGCTCAAGTCATGTTTCTAATACTTAAATACAACTGGGGATGCCCTGCAGTATGACCCAGCCACATCAGTCAAAATACTGACAGCCAGTACCATATTAGACAATATAATTGTTTGGAAACAGTTGTAACAGGAAAACAAAGAAAAACATCACAGTTGCCAGCAGCACAGGATGGTCTATATCATGTTGTCAAACTCTTAAAAGTTCGAACGTCATATGGGAAACACCATATGATCGAACTTTTAAAAGTTTGAACATTTCAATGGAGATCTCCATACACTGCAGAATGGGAAGATTTCCCTTTTCTGCACTGTAGTGCAATCTCGCAGTTGATATATTGAAAGATCGGGGGGTGTGGGAGGGCAGCCTCCATGTGGGGGGTGCAGGGGGACTTGCCCCCTCCTTAAACCATTCAGGTAAGTATTTTCTTTGTTTTTTTTTTTTTTATTACATTTTTGAACTTTTGAAAGTTCAATCATATGGTGCCGACCATATGACGTTTGAACTTTTAAAAGTTCGATTATGTAATATAGATGTAGACAGAAAGGGCCATGAGACACAGATAAGGACTCAGATGAAGAACCAGAAGGTGGGGATAATTCTGGCAGACTGAGGCATGCATGATATGCTATGGCTCTGGCTAAGAGAAGAGAATAGCCCAAACGCTCACTACCTAAGGGAAAAATTAAGAAACTAAGCATATAAAAACACTAACAGTGATGCATGCAAAATTATCAGCCTTTACTTACCCATATAATGCTTGTATTCCATGAGCATCAGACAGTGTTGAACCCAGAAGAGACAATATGTATCAGCAGTATTAACCAAGGTAGGTGGTGAACCTTCAAAGAGGAGATAAAATAATTACTCCCATATAAAAGTAGGGTCTATATTAGATCACCGAATGTTTAAAAAAGCAAACGTTGATTATTTGTCCCTGTGTAAGTGAAAGCTTACAATTCTGAACTGTCAGACCAATGATTTTTTTTCCTAGGGAAAAAAATCGCTGTTCCAACAAAATAAATAAATAAAAAAAAACACCCCCCCCTACTTAAATATACCAACTCCGAGACCGCACTACAGTGCCAGAAATGGCAAAGTAACGTAGCAGCCAAGCAAATTCTTTCCCAGGGAAAGAATTCAATTAAAAGCCGCTTCAATATTTTGCCATTTCAGGCTTTTGAATTTGACCAAGGTGCATTCCAAAGAATGCGTCTTCGGTCTTCTAATGTTGTTGTTGTTGTGTCTTTCGGCTTTTCCTGGTTAGGTAACACAGTCCGGATGGATGTGCAATAGACCACACTGCTCGTACACCAGGATACCAAAGATAAATTTAATAAGTCCACACAGTATAAAAATGCAGGTACAGGTACAGGTTAAGCGCTTTCAACTGTAATACACAGTCTTCCTCAGAACAATGCATTACACAAATTCATATCAATTTATACCCATCTAAATTGAATAATGGAATAACTGCCTACTGAAACCCGCCAAAAAGTCTTAAAGACATACCAACTAGTATACAACCTATGTAGATTGTCAACTGCACATCTCAATACAACTTATAATAAAAATGTCATAACCCCTGACATACACGTAAAACATACTGTATATGTCTAATATCTACAAGAACTTGATTAACCATACTTAATAAAAATATGTGTATAAGAGTAGTTAGACTATCGTACAATAATATATTTCAGAGAGTGTGATATAAATGATTAAAAGTGTTGTATATACTTATAAATAAAATATTAGTTCCAAAACATAATTCATATGACAAGAAATCAAACAATACAATAAATAAAATATGTTTGTAAAATTAGTATCAATATAAGAAATGTAATGATAAAAAACATCAAGATACTGTAAAAACATCAAGATGCTATGAAAACTTCCATCCATACTCCCATGTAGTTGGCAGACATAAATCATGAAAATATTAAAAATGGTTTAATGCTAATGAAGTCATTCAAACCTGGTTTACGGGTCGAATCAGTTAATATCTGCCATCTACTTTCTTTAAGTGCTAATTCCATTTTCCAATTTCTTCCAAAAGGGGAAAATTGGACCTGATCTATGATACTGAAATGAAAACTGTGATCACTACCTTTCTCTAAAATATGCCTATATAAAGCATTTTTTGTGTCGCATTTTTGTATCCTGTACTGATGTTCATACATCCGCTTCTTCAACTGTCTTTCCGTTTTCCCTATGTAATGCGCATTGCATCGTTTGCAAAGGGCCACATATACAACGCCCTTAGTGTCACAATTTCCCATTAAACTAGTAATGTAGGTGCCATTAATATCATCCAGCCTGAAACCTTTGTCCTGGTTGATGTACCTACATTGTTTACACTTACCACATTTTGTAGTTCCTCTGTGGCCTTGCCTTTCGACTTTGCCTCTATTTCTACCTGCCCTCTCCAATAAGTTTTTGACATTAGGTGCTGTCTTATATACGTATTTGGGGGCTTTGCCTAAAATCACTTCGGAATCCAGAGCTGCCACCAGTTCCCAATGCCTAGCGAGAATGTCAATGATTGTATGTGTGTATGGTGTATACGTCAAGACACATACTCTTCCACTAAAGGCATTCGCCTTCTCCTTCCCTTTCTCCATACTGTAATTACCCAGAATGGGAGTATATTTACATCCCCACTGGCACTGTATTTGATTGGTCACTTCCGTAACCATCTTTTCAGGATATCCACAGTCCAAAAAAAGTTTTTTGATGTTCCCAAGTTCAATCTTCATAAGGTCCTTAGTGGAAGACATCCTAGCTACTCTAATGCTTTGACCTTTTAAGATGTTCTTAAAAACATGGGGAGGATGGTTACTAGTATAGTGAATGTAGTCGTTGGAAAAAGTGGGTTTTCTGTATACTTTGGAAATGAAGCCCTCATGATTGTGACTTATAAGTGTGTCTAAATACGAAATTTCCCTACAGCTGTAGCTGTGAGTGAATTTCAAGAAGTCTGTAGTAGAATTCAGAAATTCCATGAATTCGTCTAGTCTTTCCACTGAAGCATTCCATAATATAAAGATATCGTCCAGATATCTTACATAATAAGAAATGTCCGGATAAAATTGGCTTGTAAACACAAACCTCGACTCCCATTCAAGCATGACCAGGTTTGCATACATGGGAGCGCAGGCCGCCCCCATGGCCACTCCCCTGGTCTGCCTGAAATATTCTCCTTCAAAGGCCACATAATTGTAATCTAAGACCAGTCCCATCATGTCACAAATCAAGTTGATTTTATCCCAAGTAAATCCTGAATGTTTACGTAGGCTACTAACAAAGAATTCCAGACCCTCCTCTTTAGGGATACTTGAAAATAGATCTTTAATATCTATGGTAAGATAGATAATGTGAGGCTGCCATTTATCCCTAGTTAAGTCTCCCAAAAATCTCCATGAGTCTTTCATAATATGAGGAATAGAATCATAAATGTTTTTAAGCCAAGGGTCAATCAACTGGCCTATCTTAAAGGTTTTTGATCTGGATCCAGATACAATTGGTCGAAACGGGGGGTTGTCCAAGGATTTATGGATCTTGGGTATCCCAACCATTTTCGCCAAAATAGGGTAGTCTGTCTTCAAAAAAGTATATGTGTCGTTAGATATCCTGTTGTCTATTAGGTATTCCTCAATACATAAGTCTATCCTTTTATGTCCAATATTAATTTGGTTCAAAGATATATTTTCATAATTTCCTGACTCATGCAGAAGATTGTGTATTACCTCATTGTATTCATGAGTATAGAATACAACAGCCCCACCGCCCTTATCGGGCTTCATAATTCTAATGTCTCTATTACACATGTATTTTTTCAGACATTGCCTCTCTGATGATGTAAGATTATCATTGTATGTGATCCTATCCTTCCTGATATTCCTATGTGTGCAGTAAATGTCATTGCACACCATTTTTTCGTAATTTAGTATAGATGGATTACTTACTGGAATAAAGGTACTTCTTTTCTTTAGGTCGGTACCTGCTATACCAACCACATTTCCTTCCTTATTGGAGTTGGTATCGGCATTTCTCTCAAATAAAACTGCTAGATTGAGCCTTCTGCAGTACATCTTATCCTCCTTAATATTGTCAACTAAATTCATCCCTGACATGGGAATAAATTTCATCCCCTTGCTTAATAGTTTGACAAAGTCGGTTTCAATTCCGGTGTCAGTATAATTGTATACTTTAAACCCTTCATGCACAATGATATTGGGACGTTGATTATCAGTAATAATTTCCACACAGGCTGTTTCATTAATACTGGTGTTGGTACTATCCCCATTCCTAACTCTGTTCGAAGTGCTTTCATAAAATGGTAATGGTGCAAGTAAACCATTATGCAAATTCTCATTAAAAACTAAAAATGAAGGTGATCCTGATACAGAATTATAATGTTTTGCCTGTTCATTCTTCAATACCTCTGGTGATTTCTGGCTGGAAAAAACCTCCCCCCCTGAAAATTTTCTTCTCTGAAACTGCCTTTAGATGGTTTTCTCATGGTACGTTGAGAATTCCGATTAGTGTCTACAGTCCTATTTGAAGGCCATATGTAAGCTCTATTATGTTTGTATAATTCCATATCACGTGAGATGTTTTTGTTCTTTCTCTCAACAATACCTGATATCTTATTTTCAGCCACAGTGTATTGTTTCTTATATAACTCTTTCCAATAATCTAATTCCACATGGTTAATAATTCATACTTTCCACCTCTTTAGTCAATCTAATGAGTTTTTCATCATAATGCTTGATCAGTAAATTAATATAGGCATAACCAAACCCATCAAATAGTTCATTAAATTCATTAATGGTCTCTGTCTCATATTCTATACCCAAGGGTAGTTTGAAAAATCTCAAACCCTTGGGTACTACTTTTTGTTTGAGACATCTGGCTAAGTAACTACAATCCACTTTTGTGTTCTTAATGGCCACAAGTTTGCGTCCAAAGTCATATATCAAGTCCCTCAAAGGCACATGTACCTCCTCGGTATTACAATATTTAAATTTGTGTGCATAATCACCTTCAACATCGAAGAAATCAATATTATCCTCTAAGAATTGTTCAATCAAACCATTCTTATTACCCCCTGTAAAAATACATTCTTTGTTGGTACATGTATTCATTTTTTGAACGTAGCTCGCTCTTCCCTGTTTAGCATTAACATGAGTTCTACACACACTCAGTGAATTATGAACAACAGTCTGAGTAGAAATACCTTTGGGGGCCGATATGGCCTTGGATTTCCCATGTCCATATGTCTTTAACAGGAGGGTATCCTTTGGTCGGGCTCCTGTAAGATGTTTTTCACGTCGCGCCTTACTGAGGCTAAAGTCAAAAGTAAAATCATGCTCAGAAACGTTCTGTAAATGTTCATTAATTGAATGTCCATCATCCTGGTTAAATAAATCCAAACCCATTCCGTTGGTAGTTTTGTCTTTGTTGGGCAAATCAATGTTGGAAAAAGTCAAGTTTCGGTTTGAATCCGAGACACCGTCCGTGTCTCTTAACTCTCTCGGATAACCACAGTCCGGTGTGTGTAGTACGTCAACCACGTACTGCTCAGGAGATGACGCTATCATACCGGCTTTACACTTCCTGCATTCAGTTGCGCCCACGTTGCTTGTCTCAGCGACATCCCGTCGCAGCCCTTCCGTCACCTCATTTTGTTTTTCCTTGCTAGCAATATTGGTTACTAAATTAGTAACCAAATCCGTAAGTCGAAGCACTTCTTTTTGTAAAGAAGATAAGTCAGCTCTCAATGTGTCGACGTCATCCTTGCACAATAAAGCAGTCACTGGTTCCACTGAATCATCCATCACGATAGGAGACCAAATAAAGCGTAGAGATAGCAACAACTAGATAACACAGTCCGGATGGATGTGCAATAGACCACACTGCTCGTACACCAGGATACCAAAGATAAATTATTTAATTAAATTGATATGAATTTGTGTAATGCATTGTTCTGAGGAAGACTGTGTATTACAGTTGAAAGCGCTTAACCTGTACCTGTACCTGCATTTTTATACTGTGTGGACTAATTAAATTTATCTTTGGTATCCTTGTGTACGAGCAGTGTGGTCTATTGCACATCCATCCGGACTGTGTTATCTAGTTGTTGCTATCTCTACACTTTATTTGGTCTCCTATCGTGATGGATGATTCAGTGGAACCAGTGACTGCTTTATTGTGCAAGGACGACGTCGACACATTGAGAGCTGACCTATCTTCTTTACAAAAAGAAGTGCTTCGACTTACGGATTTGGTTACTAATTTAGTAACCACTATTGCTAGCAAGGAAAAACAAAATGAGGTGACGGAAGGGCTGCGACGGGATGTCGCTGAGACAAGCAATGTGGGCGCAACTGAATGCAGGAAGTGTAAAGCCGGTATGATAGCGTCATCTCCTGAGCAGTACGTGGTTGACGTACTACACACACCGGACTGTGGCTATCCGAGAGAGTTAAGAGACACAGACGGTGTCTCGGATTCAAACCGAAACTTGACTTTTTCCAACATTGATTTGCCCGACAAGGACAAAACTACCAACGGAATGGGTTTGGATTTATTTAACCAGGATGATGGACATTCAATTAATGAACATTTACAGAACGTTTCTGAGCATGATTTTACTTTCGACTTTAGCCTCAGTAAGGCGCGACGTGAAAAACATCTTACAGGAGCCCGACCGAAGGATACCCTCCTGTTAAAGACATATGGACATGGGAAATCCAAGGCCATATCGGCCCCCAAAGTTATTTCTACTCAGACTGTTGTTCATAATTCACCGAGTGTGTGTAGAACTCATGTTAATGCTAAACAGGGAAGAGCGAGCTACGTTCAAAAAATGAATACATGTACCAACAAAGAATGTATTTTTACAGGGGGTAATAAGAATGGTTTGATTGAACAATTCTTAGAGGATAATATTGATTTCTTCGATGTTGAAGGTGATTATGCACACAAATTTAAATATTGTAATACCGAGGCGGTACATGTGCCTTTGAGGGACTTGATATATGACTTTGGACGCAAACTTGTGGCCATTAAGAACACAAAAGTGGATTGTAGTTACTTAGCCAGATGTCTCAAACAAAAAGTAGTACCCAAGGGTTTGAGATTTTTCAAACAACCCTTGGGTATAGAATATGAGACAGAGACCATTAATGAATTTAATGAACTATTTGATGGGTTTGGTTATGCCTATATTAATTTACTGATCAAGCATTATGATGAAAAACTCATTAGATTGACTAAAGAGGTGGAAAGTATGAATTCCACCATTATTAACCATGTGGAATTCGATTATTGGAAAGAGTTATATAAGAAACAATACACTGTGGCTGAAAATAAGATATCAGGTATTGTTGAGAGAAAGAACAAAAAAATCTCACGTGATATGGAATTATACAAACATAATAGAGCTTACATATGGCCTTCAAATAGGACTGTAGACACTAATCGGAATTCTCAACGTACCATGAGAAAACCATCTAAAGGCAGTTTCAGAGAAGAAAATTTTCAGGGGGGGAGGTTTTTTCCAGCCAGAAATCACCAGAGGTATTGAAGAATGAACAGGCAAAACATTATAATTCTGTATCAGGATCACCTTCATTTTTAGTTTTTAATGAGAATTTGCATAATGGTTTACTTGCACCATTACCATTTTATGAAAGCACTTCGAACAGAGTTAGGAATGGGGATAGTACCAACACCAGTATTAATGAAACAGCCTGTGTGGAAATTATTACTGATAATCAACGTCCCAATATCATTGTGCATGAAGGGTTTAAAGTATACAATTATACTGACACCGGAATTGAAACCGACTTTGTCAAACTATTAAGCAAGGGGATGAAATTTATTCCCATGACAGGGATGAATTTAGTCGACAATATTAAGGAGGTTAAGATGTACTGCAGAAGACTCAATTTAGCAGTTTTATTTGAGAAAAATGCCGATACCAACTCCAATAAGGAAGGAAATGTGGTTGGTATAGCAGGTACCGACCTAAAGAAAAGAAGTACCTTTATTCCAGTAAGTAATCCATCTATACTAAATTACGAAAAAATGGTGTGCAATGACATTTACTGCACACATAGGAATATCAGGAAGGATAGGATCACATACAATGATAATCTTACATCATCAGAGAGGCAATGTCTGAAAAAATACATGTGTAATAGAGACATTAGAATTATGAAGCCCGATAAGGGCGGTGGGGCTGTTGTATTCTATACTCATGAATACAATGAGGTAATACACAATCTTCTGCATGAGTCAGGAAATGATGAAAATATATCTTTGAACCAAATTAATATTGGACATAAAAGGATAGACTTATGTATTGAGGAATACCTAATAGACAACAGGATATCTAACGACACATATACTTTTTTGAAGACAGACTACCCTATTTTGGCGAAAATGGTTGGGATACCCAAGATCCATAAATCCTTGGACAACCCCCCGTTTCGACCAATTGCATCTGGATCCAGATCAAAAACCTTTAAGATAGGCCAGTTGATTGACCGTTGGCTTAAAAACATTTATGATTCTATTCCTCATATTATGAAAGACTCATGGAGATTTTTGGGAGACTTAACTAGGGATAAATGGCAGCCTCACATTATCTATCTTACCATAGATATTAAAGATCTATTTTCAAGTATTCCCAAAGAGGAGGGTCTGGAATTCTTTGCTAGCAGCCTACGTAAACATTCAGGATTTACTTGGGATAAAATCAACTTGATTTGTGACATGATGGGACTGGTCTTAGATAACAATTATGTGGCCTTTGAAGGAGAATATTTCAGGCAGACCAGGGGAGTGGCCATGGGGGCGGCCTGCGCTCCCATGTATGCAAACCTGGTCATGCTTGAATGGGAGTCGAGGTTTGTGTTTACAAGCCAATTTTATCCGGACATTTCTTATTATGTAAGATATCTGGACGATATCTTCATATTATGGAATGCTTCAGTGGAAAGACTAGACGAATTCATGGAATTTCTGAATTCTACTACAGACTTCTTGAAATTCACTCACAGCTACAGCTGTAGGGAAATTTCGTATTTAGACACACTTATAAGTCACAACCATGAGGGCTTTATTTCCAAAGTATTTAGAAAGCCCACTTTTTCCAACGACTACATCCACTATTCTAGTAACCATCCTCCCCATGTCTTTAAGAACATCTTAAAAGGTCAAAGTATTAGAGTAGCTAGGATGTCTTCCACTAAGGACCTTATGAAGATTGAACTTGGGAACATCAAAAAACTTTTTTTGGACCGTGGATATCCTGAAAAGATGGTTACGGAAGTAACCTATCAAGTACAGTGCCAGTGGGGAGGTAAATATATTCCCATTTTGGGAAATTACTGTATGGAGAAAGGGAAGGAGAAGGCGAATGCCTTTAGTGGAAGAGTATGTGTCTTGACGTATACACCATACACACATACAATCATTGACATTCTCGCTAGGCATTGGGAACTGGTGGCAGCTCTGGATTCCGAAGTGATTTTAGGCAAAGCCCCCAAATACGTATATAAGACAGCACCTAATGTCAAAAACTTATTGGAGAGGGCAGGTAGAAATATAGGCAAAGTCGAAAGGCAAGGCCACAGAGGAACTACAAAATGTGGTAAGTGTAAACAATGTAGGTACATCAACCAGGACAAAGGTTTCAGGCTGGATGATATTAATGGCACCTACATTACTAGTTTGATGGGAAATTGTGACACTAAGGGCGTTGTATATGTGGCCCTTTGCAAACGATGCAATGCGCATTACATAGGGAAAACGGAAAGACAGTTGAAGAAGCGGATGTATGAACATCAGTACAGGATACAAAAATGTGACACAAAAAATGCTTTATATAGGCATATTTTAGAGAAAGGTAGTGATCACAGTTTTCATTTCAGTATCATAGATCAGGTCCAATTTTCCCCTTTTGGAGGAAATTGGAAAATGGAATTAGCAGTTAAAGAAAGTAGATGGCAGATATTAACTGATTCGACCCGTAAACCAGGTTTGAATGACTTCATTAGCATTAAACCATTTTTAATATTTTCATGATTTATGTCTGCCAACTACATGGGAGTATGGATGGAAGTTTTCATATCATCTTGATGTTTTTACAGTATCTTGATGTTTTTTATCATTATATTTCTTATATTGATACTAATTTTACAAACATATTTTATTTATTGTATTGTTTGATTTCTTGTCATATGAATTATGTTTTGGAACTAATATTTTATTTATAAGTATATACAACACTTTTAATCATTTATATCACACTCTCTGAAATATATTATTGTACGATAGTCTAACTACTCTTATACACATATTTTTATTAAGTATGGTTAATCAAGTTCTTGCAGATATTAGACATATACAGTATGTTTTACGTGTATGTCAGGGGTTATGACATTTTTATTATAAGTTGTATTGAGATGTGCAGTTGACAATCTACATAGGTTGTATACTAGTTGGTATGTCTTTAAGACTTTTTGGCGGGTTTCAGTAGGCAGTTATTCCATTATTCAATTTAGATGGGTATAAATTGATATGAATTTGTGTAATGCATTGTTCTGAGGAAGACTGTGTATTACAGTTGAAAGCGCTTAACCTGTACCTGTACCTGCATTTTTATACTGTGTGGACTTATTAAATTTATCTTTGGTATCCTGGTGTACGAGCAGTGTGGTCTATTGCACATCCATCCGGACTGTGTTATCTAGTTGTTGCTATCTCTACGCTTTATTTGGTTTTCCTGGTTAGGGATCGCCACAGCGAAACTCCGGTCTGCTAATGATTGGCAGTAGATTTTTACATGCCGAGTTGCCAGCTCTGATGCACAACCTTCAACGAAGGTACGCCCATTCACGCATGTCTCCACACAGAAGACGCTTTAGCTGAGAATCGAACAGGACAACGTCTTACTGTGAGACGACAACGCTACCGCATCGGTCTTCTAATAAGGAACCTAAAAGTATAATATGTCTCAGCTCTACAGGAATGTTGGCAATAACTTTAAGTGATATATATGGAACATAACTAGTAATCTATTAAAAGGTATATAAAATGGCTTTTCACATCACACGGTATACAGCCTATATGTTGTACCAAGGCAGGATCATGTCAAAATAACACTCTCAATGTTATATCAGATTCCACAACCATCCACATATGTACATGAGCAAGCATT
The DNA here is from genome assembly GCF_019279795.1 of Protopterus annectens. Classification (NCBI taxonomy): domain Eukaryota; kingdom Metazoa; phylum Chordata; order Ceratodontiformes; family Protopteridae; genus Protopterus; species Protopterus annectens. Next base: position 592,976,364 of record NC_056745.1, read on the forward strand.
CTTATGTATCCCTAAGAAAAAGAAACTGTCAGATTAATACACAAAATACAAATTAGGAATATGCCATCCAGATGAGTAGTGAACGAGTAGGTATTGTCCAAACGTATATGCATGGCCTACCCACTACTGGGTATCATGAATAAAGGTTGCCCAACTTAGATGCCCCAACAATGGCCAGAACAATCTCAGCATTATCTACTAACATCACTACTACAAACACAGTGAGGATCACAGCCTAAATAACAATAATTTCAACTTGAGCAAAATAGCAAAAATGTCTAATTCAATGCAATACTTTTGATTAAGTAAGAATCTGAGCAAGCAAACATTAGCTATCCATCATGTGCATTATTCATAAGCAATCCTAAGTCACAAAGAAATGTACAAAGGGCATGGCACAATCATCATCACTTGCACAGTGTGTGTGTGTGTGTGTGTGTGTGTGTGTGTGTGTGTGTGTGTGTGTGTGTGTGTGTGTGTGTGTGTGTGTGTGTGTGTGTGTGTGTGTGTGTGTGTGTGTGTGTGTGTGTGTTGGGGGTGGAGTTACAGTTAGAAGAATGACTACATAACTGAGAAATCATCTTAACAGATAATATGCATTCTCAGGGCCAACAGCAAAATTATTTTTTGATCATATACCAAAGTATTACTGTTATATTCAATGCTGGGCATGGATTTGTTCGGTATTTACCTACTTGTGATTTCATTAGGCCACTCTGGCTTTGCTCTTGTCTAATTCTAACATTTATTGATAAACGGTGCATAAACTATCCCCGGGATTCATGAAGCTCGGCGCAAGGCCGGCGTAAGGCTTGCGCCGGCCGTGCGGCGTATATATGGAGTAGTTGCACCATATGCATATTAATGAAGGCACGCAGCCACCACAGCCACGTGCATAGGAAATGTGCGCACGTGCAAGGGGCGTAACGAAGTTGCGCATGGAGGCGTGTCAATGTCGGCTGTCGATGAGCAACCTAAACTGCTGAATATTATATTACGCCTGCAATAGTAATCGCACCTATCAGTGTCTGTGGATACTGAAACGTATGCAAAGCATGCAAGATAGTCCCTGTGAACAGAAAATGAAGAAGCAAACACAAATGCACAGTAGGGAATAGCGGGTCCCTACCCTTGAACAAATGACATGAAAACCATGTGCCAGTAGTCCAACAAAGTGTTGATAGCTATACCATGTGGAAGTGAAACATGTCATATGTTAGCGCGCCGCCAGTAGGTACGTCCAGCCCAATGGAGAGGGTCACCAGCTGACCCATAATGTGAGGGAGGGAACATAGCTGTGCAGATGTGTCCATAACAAAATACACAAGGAGAAATGTAGATATATGTAGTGACCGTATGTCCGAATCATATCCCACAAGGCATGTAATAGTCACATACAAAAGGTATGTCCGTATTTCACATACCAAATGTGATAGGAAATAGCATATGCATGTAAACGAAACAGAAGGAGCATATAAACAGCTATAACAATAAGGACACATGTAGGCCAAAAGGAACAGTATGATCCATACCGTCGACTAAGATTACCACCTGTCCCACTTTGCGAGCGACAGTCCCTCTGTGGGCAGATGTGTCCTGACACAAACTTGTAAAAATGGCAAATGTCCACAGAATATAGGACATAATTATTCCATAGACGTCATGTAATAGTTGCATTAAACATTTTTCACTGAACGTATATTACATAAATGTCATAAGAAACAGAATAAGACACCGAAATGCTACAAGAATAAGCTCAGATACAGGCAAGAATTGTAAGTTCTATCTGCCAAACTGACCGTGGGTATGTGTCAGCCTGTAAAATATGCTGTGTTCACCGCAAATGTCGCACTGTGGCCAATTGAAAAGGTGGAAACACAACCGTGGACTGTGGGGAGGCATTGTCCACAACAGTTGGACATGTGTAAGGAATAGCTTGGACATAGGAAAAGGTGCCATCCTACCAATGAGTACAACAGGCTGGCAAAATCCAGAAGTCAGCTGTATAATCTGAATGTGTATGTGACACAGTCAGATGGGTAGTACCTGGATATACCAACCAAGTAATGAAAGTGAAGTATGGGCGTGTACCTATGTGCATGAGGTATAGCATATGGAAAGCAAACATGGCAGGGTAGTCCACACAACCATAAAGGTACCCGACACATGTAGGGTAGTCAATGTGTTACTCTGGCCATGTCATGGGCCAACAACCAAAGTATTGCTCTATGGGGTGTGATGAATTCACGTGTGAGGGGTGGGTGGTTAATGGTAAAATCCTCAAAGGCGATACTGTGTTGTATGCAGAAAAGGTGAACCAGAGGTGTACGAGGGGGCAGTGGGTGAAGTGGAAAGAAACACAACAACATGTAGAAACAGCTGCAAGACAAGCAGACAGGCCATAGTGTAAAACACAATCCCACAAACATATGACTATGGAAATGTGCGAGACAAATGTATAGATATGTCACCGTCACATACCCACAGATGATGGAACTGGCCATAACAAACGCAACACACCTGGATGCATAATGGCCTACCCAGCATACCCTCCACATCACACATTCTGCCTCCATACCAGAATGTCCACCAAATCCAGCCATACTTGGTCCACTGGTTTGTTGCAGACACAGCTACACACAGTGACCCCTATGCATATGTGGTAGGTATTGTCACCCTAGGCAGTGTCAGGATTGCAAACCATGTATCCCCTGCATGTAAAACCCCCTGCACATTTTTGTAAAGCCACAAATATCTTCGTTATCTGACTTGTTTTGGTCCTGTCCAATTTTTGGGATATCCCTCATGGGATAACTAACCTGTGTAAATAGAAGAATGGGTATGACGACATGATGTTCAATCCTGTAGCTATCTGGACACAAGTCAGAACATGCAGTGGAGGTCCATGACACTGTCCAGCCCTAAGTGGGCATGCATAACCTACTACCCAGGATAAAACACCTTCCTGTGATGCACGTGTCCCGACACGAATAGGAGGGAGAATATAATGCACACATTTGCATAGTGGCAAATGGCATAAAGGTGAGGAAGACACTGACGTAAACAGGTCAACCCTGATCAAGTGTGAGGGACACTGACTGTGTGCAGGCGTGACCGACCATACCTGTCAACCTGTGTGAGCAAGATATCTGGACAGAGCCGTGAATACAAGTGAGACAAAGGTCCAAAAACAGGGACAATTTGTAAAGATAGCTCTTAGAAACATAGAAATATGATAGAATAACAGTTTGCACATTGGCATTAATGTCCGGAGTATGAAGTCTGGAACCCAACTGTCTGTCAGCACGTTCCGACTGCAGTCTTTAATGCTGAGCTACTGCTGTGCCAGAACACAACAACGTATTACAGAGGTCCGTACCATACCACTCAACTGTCCAGATATTCGCAGAATGACTAGGGTTACCACCTGTCCCACTTTGCGAGTAACAGTCCCTCTTTAGGCAGTTGTGTCCTGTGAAAAAAATCAAGACATAGCAAATGTCCTGAGATTTTAGGACAAAATTATTTCCTAAGTTTCTTTAATAGTTGCATAAAACAGTTATTTTATATATGAAACTTCTATATATTATGTGAAGTAGCATAAGCAATTCAAATGTTACTAGAATAAGCTTTTATTTGTGCAAAAAAGGTAAAGTTCTGTACTATGCATGGCTGTAGGTATGTTTTGTCCGGGAAAATCTGACATTTCTACAGAACATGTCCCACTTTGGGCATTTGAAAAGGTGGCAACCCTAAGAATGACCAGAGGTTTGCCTCATATTGTTGTTGTGTGCCTCCAACAATCTGCACCAGTCTGGTAAATAGCTGAGGATTGACGTCACTAAATAATGAGAAGTATCCTGAGTTTAAGACTCCACATCCTTCAGAAAAGTTATGCTATTGCAAAACCTAGCATTCTGTCAATGTTCTAAGCTTGTAAGAGCAATCGTTAAAATGTGTCCCTATTTGTCCCCCCATCGTGTAGGTTTTGCGCAGATTTGGTGCTCTAAGAGGTTGAGAGGTATGGTCCCTTACATATTTACAGGAACAGCCCTTCACACTTGTGTAATGTACAACTGCATACCTGTAGTCACTTCATATCCAAAATAATAATCCCCGTATGACTGTATACAGGTAATAGTCAAATGTGAATGGGAACACCCCTCACCGTGGAGTATGGACTGTAACAACCCCACCCATAATATGTATTGCCAACAGAATAAGCTGCTGACAGGTGCCCAAACATCTGTGTCTATAAACACAGGTAAAACTTCATAATAGGGAGAAACTCCCTGTCCGTATGCTTCATCTGACATTTGAACTCGGCCAGAGAAGTTCCGTTCACCAGGCGGACAAGCCTAAACCCAGATCACTACATGAACACCCTGACAATCAAAGACCTGTATGTGCCAGGACTATATGCCTTGGTGTTCTGCATATCCTTGGAGTGATTAACAATGCAGCTGGGGTCCACAGCAGTAGGCAATAGGGAATGTGTAATATGTAGTACCGCATTTTTCCCAGCAGGAGAATGGATGCCTGTGTTGTAGGTGAAGCGGTGAGGCGTATGTTGATGTAGCTAAGTACTATGGGTATGCATATCAGTGAGGGAGAACACCAATAGAATAGTGGTTCCGGTATCTGGCCAACGTGAATGCAGTCCTGGTTGACCTATGACCACTGCACATATAACTTGAAAGTGTAATGAATGCGTTCGTGCTGTACACACATTTAAATATGTAAAGGTGAACATGTGTTTTGCAGCAGTCCATAAACCAGAATACAGATATGTAACTGTTACGGTCAGAATTATGAAAGTCCACGTAAGCACAAATATCTATGAAACATATGTAACCCACAATAAGGATATGTAAGTGCGCCTGCGCGTGTGTACTCCGCTCACAGCATAGCAAATGAATGCTGTTTTCTCCACATTCTATGTACATGGCTCATACCTGTTAACCCTGTAAAGTACAAAACCGGGCAAAGCCATGAAAACAACTGGTACAAATAGGGGCAATCCCCAGATATTGCCCTAACAAACACAGAAAGTGGATAGAATAACAGGTGTGTCACTAGCATGGATTCTCTGAAGGGTATGAAGTCGTAACCTGAAATGTTTGTTATTATTTACCAACATCAGTCTTTAATGATATGCCACTAAATTTCCAGATAGACACAAGGTTATGAAAAACGGACCAAAGATAAGAGGCAAACAGCTGTACATGCAGCGAAAATCTATACAATTGAAAGGTATGATATGGATATATGGATATATATATATATATATATATATATATATATATATATATATATATATATATATATATATATATATATATATATATATATATATATATATATATATATATATATATATATATATATATATATATATACACATATATTCACAGACTTAAACCAAAGCAAATTATGAAATGAGGAATGTACAGACATATGTATATATGTACATATATATATATATATATATATATATATATATATATATATATATATACACACACGATACATGAATAGATATATACACAACAAACATATGTCCCTGTACATATAACACATGTACATAAATAGGTCACGGAATAGCTATTATGGATAGACAGACAGACATGCATGAAAGGTGAATACACTGCTGCTTTCCAAACCATTGCCCGGAAAGTACCAGTGTGACAGGGCCTGCAAGTTCTACACGTTAAACATGAATATAGGTGTCCTTTGCAGGACCCCAAAAATTGATCCCGTACAAAGTGCGAACCGTCATTGATGCAAAAGATGTCACAACTGCAACTACGATATAGCTGTACATGCAACAGTAACAGGTGCAAGGGTAATAACACATGGGTCGATAGAATGTATGACGTACGACCTGATATCCGGAGAGTGGGGAGTGCTCAGAAGTGTCCTCACACTTTATCGCTCACATTAAACATGTCTAATGGGTACTGTGGAGGGGTGTCAGGTATGGGAATCATGAGTATGCAGAAATGGGCCTAGGTTTTGGTTGGCACAGATCTATTAGATACGCCCCATGGGAGTGATCAAGATACCTATGTGGGTATAGCACACGCCTATATTCTCCAAAAAGGTGCAACCCATCTACTGGATATTGTGTAAACCATTGGGGGAAGACGTAGGGACCTATATCAGTGTCATGTAGGTGATTATCATGGATGGACATGCGTACGAACAAGATGGTAACCATACCTGCCAAACTTTCAGAATAAGACAGCTGGACTAAGGCATAGTACATGAAATACAAATAGGGACTATATTAAATATACCCCAGACAAAGTCAGAACATTGATAGAATAATGGCGTAGTCAGGAATACGAATGTTATGAGAGTTAGTAATCATGAAATAGAAATGTCAGTCATTATTACCTAACCATACAGTCTGTCATGCCTTGCTAGCAATCTACCAGAAAGGCACATTATTATGACAAATGTAACAGAATCATAGGTCAAACCTCGGGGCATTTACCCATAATGTGTACAGGTGAGAGGTATGAAGGTAACCAGTCCTAAATAAATGTGCAGAACTAGTGATACTAGGTGGACAGGTGAGAAGAAAGACATCAGGACAAATGACAAAACATGTACAAGTCAAAAGCATGTATTTCCACAAATGTGAATGACAATGTTTGCCCTGTGAAAGTCAATGTGAAAGGTTAATAGACTCAAAAGACATGTGTCCCTCAGGGTGTCATGCAGTGTCACCGATACAGTGTCCAGTCCCCCATACTCGTACGTGAGCTCTGCCACTGACGGAAAGCGCAAATACTGGTGTACACATAAGGTACATGATAGAATAATTAGTGTGGATAAGCACCTGTTGGCCTTTGTGAGGAATATAACCCTCTGGGTGAGTGTGTCCTGCAATAGGAATGTAATATCATCTGGCCTGTGATGGCGCCATATATTGTGTGTATTGGTGTAAGAAAATTGATATCCTGTATCAGAAACATACCTCGCAACTGTACAGAGTCTCGCAGAATGTGCAGATGTATGCCTCATATGTTTGGTGTGTTACTCTTTCAATCTGTACCTGTCTGGCAAATACCTGAGAACTGAAGTCATTAAATAATGACAAACATTTGAGTTTAAGACCTCAAATCCTTCAGAAAAGTCATACTAATGCAAAACCTATTATACTGTCAACTATCTACGTTTGTAAGAGCAATATTTAAAATCTGCCCCTATTTGTCCCCCCATCATGTTGGGCTTTGTACAGATGTTTTGCTCTAGGAGATTGAGAGGTATGATCAGAAACAGATACATGTCTGAGGAAACAGCATTATCGACTGCAAGATAACTCAGAAGGTAAGAAAAGTGCTGCAGTAGGAAGTTCAGTATTGGCCGCAGGCATGTGCTGACATGTCAAATGACACAGCAGTCTACATGAAGTACCTTTAGCACGTCAACTTTACCAATGATGACAGTGGGACATACCCACAGCCATGCATACACCACAAATAGACATAGCACACAGCAAAGCCTAGGCCATGATACATGACACCTTCGGTGTGTATGGATTGAGTGAGAGTACAGCAAGGAAAGATGACTGCCAGGCTATTCAGCAAACACCCGTAGGGGCATGCAAGACCGCCCGTAACACGAACATTGCACGGACAATGTTGGGATTTGCAACATACCCCATTTGTATATGAAAGCTATGCAAATGATGTAATTACGCGATACATGAAACAGTAAGCTGTCCGTGCAAGAGCAGAGTTATGTGCAGAAATGTACTTGGATGTTAGGCGACTAACGTTCTGCACGTTGCTAAATGGAGCAATGACAGCTGCAAATACAGTATGAATACAGTCAAAGAAGAATGTCAATGTCCAAGTCCAAGGCCAGTGGCAGCTTTGTCCATTGGATATCAATAAAACAGTAGTTGTCCTCCCTCGCTCTCCGGTGTGGAAGCATAGCGCAGTGCCACAAGAACGTGCTGCGCTTCAAAACAAGTCAAATATGTATAATATACATACAGAATGTAGGTTTAGTTAGATGTTAGTATGCCATGCAGATGAATGGCAAGCTGGAGACAACATGGCTACTGCGTACTGGTTGTTATGTGTGGAAGCACTCTGTCAGAGACGTAACGAAGCATTTGTAGGCAATGTGATGCAAGTGAGGCTGAGGATAGTGAATCACAACATGTCATGCCATATGGGCCAAGCATCTACAGTGTAGTGTAGGATAAGGGGACTATTAGAGTAGAAGATAGGTGACAACATGAGTGTGTATGTATAAAACACTGTAATCTCACTGGAGCAGTGTCACATGTTTGCTGTCAGTACTCAGTGGAAGAGGCGTGTTATGAGCTATCCTAGGGAACGTCAAGAGACTGACGGTGTACGCCATGGATACCACCGTTGTGACCTGCAAACCTGCCCACAGTGTTTCTGCGCCCGTGTGCACCAGTAAGCCCGAGTAAGCATGTGTGTGCGCGTGTTAGCCCGTGAGCGCATGAGGAAGAACGAGTAAGCTAGTGTACGAATGGTGAAGCCCGTGTAATGTTGTGTATGCCAGTGTATGTGTTTTTAAGCATGTATACATGTGTACTGCACACATCACACACGTACTGTACACTCAGACATACATGCTGCCAATACTACACACATCAGTGAAATGACACATGGATGGAGAATACATCATCAGAATTAACAGTGCTGTAAACTATGCTACATTGATGGTCATAGCTGCAATGCATCATGCCTACTGATATACACCTGGAAGTAACACACTGTTTGTTAACAGCATGATAACATCAATACAGTGGAATAAAGCCACCATGTTCATCAGCACCAGGTTAGTCTGATCCTGCATCAATGTTACACATCACAGGTGGTGGCACAGGTGACATCATATGCACAGGGTGTGGTGTTACATTTCCAGAGCTGTCATTGAGCCATCCAATGTACACGGAGGTGTGTGTGTGTGTGTGTGTGTGTGAGGGACAATGGTTATTGCATGGTCCAATGGTGATGCAATGGGTTTGTGTATGTGATAGCCATAGCTGTTTGTGGTAAGTGTGTGTGTCTGCATATACACAGGTACAGCATGTGTCAGCCATATACAAGAGGTTGTGGGACAGTCACAGACCGTACCTGCCAAGCTATAGAGATCGCCATTACTGGCCATGGACACCCCTCCATGCATCCAACACAACCCAGTCCTGCACCTGTCAATGTATACACATACAGTCCTGGGATCTGTACCACAACCTGTGGATAAACGTGAGTCTGGAATGTTAACCTGAGTTGCAAAGAATTGTCAGTTACTATGTACGGATATGAGCCATACTCACACTCCAATGTAATAACCACTGCTGACTGTTGCCGAGATGTGCATACGACCATTCAAAGGTGCTGTACTAACATTGTTTCCAATGCCCGTGTAATACCCAGCAACACAATAACCGGTCACTACACAAGTATAACCCACGATCACTACAGCACACAGTATATGGACAGAGCCATAGCAGATGTACATACATCCAAGGTGATCACGTACAGATAATGCAGCACATTCAAGAGTGACAATCCCAACATACATATCTATATACAATATATATATATATATATATATATATATATATATATATATATATATATACATTTATATGTAGATAGATACATACACACACACACACACACACACACACACACACACACACACACACACACACACACACACACACACGTGGCAGGGTTGGGAGCAGAACACAAATGTAACCACTGTACCACACGACAGCATTACGCAGTTACAGAACACGCTGCTGTGATTAGTAGATCACAGGATTCACACAGGTATACGTCTAGCCTGCAGACAGCAGCATCAAAGGCAAAGACGCCGCATGGATGTTATGGGGAGTGAATACTGTAAAAGCAATGTACTGTTGTCATGCAGCTGGAAACACACACACACACACACACACACACACACACACACACACACACACACACGTGGCAGGGCTGGGAGTCAAACATGCACCTAACTACCCTATCACACTACAGCATGACGCATTTACAGAACGCGCTACCGAGATTACTAAACACAGCAGTCCCAGAGGCAGACATCTAGGCGTGTGTCATCATCAGCAAAGGCAAAGATGTCGGTAGGAAATATCTGTGGTGTGAGGCATCTAAAATCAAGACTGAGTCCCCAGGCGGATGGAAGCATGCGCGCAAACACACGCACACACACACACACACACACACACACACACACACACACACACATGCACACATGCACACACACAGACACACACACACTTGGCAGGGCTGGGAGTCGAACATACACCTAACTACCCTATCACACTACAGCATGACGCATTTACAGAATACACTACCGAGATTACTAAACACAGCAGTCCCAGAGGCATATTTCTAGGCACGTGTCATCATCCGCACTGACAAGGACGCCGACAGGAATTGTATAGAGAGTGATCAGTCTGAAAGCATACAGACATATTACTGTCCCATGGTAGACGTAGCCAAACACACAGCATTGGTGTGATCGGGGTAATGTAAGATTTACGGAGCACCACAACAACAATACATAGACAAGGGACGCGCCACAGACAGTACACCCTTCAAGATAGTCAACCAGTGTGTTCTCGGTAGGCATCCATCGTGACGTTGAAAATGGGCATCTGTTGCCTAGATCACCACCATGGCTATACAGGATGTCAATGGCCATGCCCATGCACAGAGGGACATCACCGACACAAGGTGTCACTGGCCATGGCCACATGCTTAGTAATACACGTCCGTTCAGACTGTACTGTGTGTCGATCTACACAATGGCGTACTGGGCATGCTCACACACTTAGCAGTTGCAAAGGGCCATCTTGCAAGCAGATGAAGTCTAAACACAGAAGGGCACAGTAAGGTATAACTGTCCCCACGCACAGGGCAGGCCATCCTGCATGCAGACGGAGTCTCAACATGCAAGAGCTCGGTTTGGACTGTCATGTGTGTCCATCTACACAACAGCGTACTGGGCATGCTCACACAGCAGTTGCAAAGGGCTATCTTGCATGCAGATGGAGTCTAAACACGGAAGGGCACAGTAAGGTATAACTGTCCCCACACACAGGGCAGGCCATCCTGCATGCAGACGGAGTCTAAACATGGAAGGGCACAGTAAGGTATAACTGTCCCCATGCACAGGGCGGTCACACACATGCAGTGACCAGTACACACTCAGCTGCCATCACAGCTGTCACAGGTGCAGATCACAGATGTACACACCGCAGTCTACACTGTAGCCCTCAAGACATCACCATGTCATTGTGGCAGCAATACACAGCCATACATTACCACAACACCGTGTGACACATGACCAGTGGACTGTACAGAGGTCTACAGCAACTGTGTAAAGTACACATGTACTGACAGGGCTCCAACAGGTGTTAATCATTGCAATTATACACTATACATGACCAGGTTAGCTCAAGACATACCACGGACCCCGGGTCTTACACAGCTGTGACAGATGAGTGTTGCTGTTCACCAACGAACACACATGTTTGGATATGTCAAACATGTGATTGTAGTGGATGTGTGTATGGACCCCACACACAACACATATGTACATAGCTTAGCCTTTGCTGTCCCCTTGCAGAACAGTGGCCTAAGCAATCATACGCACGCAAATGGAAGGTGGGTCCATGTCTGTTGAATGCTCACAGTACAGGAGGTAGCAATGTTGACGGAGGACACATTCCCCTGTAGTAGTCGCCCATGACTCCCATGATATCATACCACAGTCCATGTGTTATGTATGGCAACACACATGTCCACCAATAGCAATGCATACAAACATGGCTACAGTAGACACATGTAGGACCAATGCACATGTACAATCTGTACTGTGCATGCAGCAACCATGCATGTGCAGTGGCCGACGTCTGTAATGCAGCTATGCCTAACTACAACATGCAGTTGCAGTGCAGCCCCATCATTGACACCTGTATATGGTGACATACAGACAGTACAGTTGGTTGTACATCACGTATGGAGGGATGTGTGTACATAAAGTGGTGATCCACCTGTGTAGATGTATGTGTGCCGGAGATGGCTCACAGGTGTGTCATATGCCATCCTACCATGCCATGTGCAAACAGTACACTATGTCACTGTTACTTGACGGTGATGACATAATGCATACACAGCGGTCAGGTGTTACCAACTGTATGTCATGTGACACTGACATCCTCCCATGTGCATATAGCCACACAATTGCCAGACATAGCTTTGGTACACATACAGCAGACATTACCACTGCATGTCTATCAAACGGCTCATCATATGGCAGGTGTATCATTCCCAGTACTGCCATGTGTGTCCGTTTGTGTGACCACACATGCCACATATGGTGGGGACTAAGTCCCAGTTGTAACACATCCTTGTACACCGTTGTAGAGATCTATACATACTGCAGTGTGGAAAGCATAATGTCGGCAGGTGTGGTGCATCACACACACATCTACTATCCATACACACATATCTGGTCACCGCAGTGTGTGTGGGTGTGTGTGTGTGTGTGTGTGTGTGTGTGTGTGTGTGTGTGTGTGTGTATGTATGTATGGCTGTCTGGTGCTTGGTGTGTGGGTGTATGCTACCATACAGTGGAAACAGAATCACTAACCCCTCATGGTGATGCAGTCTACTACCCTGTTGATGTCATCGGTCCCAGCAGTACTGGCTACCTGTGCATGTCCCTTCTCTGTGCTACGTCGTGTGGGTGCAAAGTACTGTGAGGGTGATGACCACATAGGCAAGGGTCCACACCTCAACACTATGGGGTGTGCGTTATAGTGCTGTAGACCCCGTGAATGTGGCCATGTCCCTGTACTGTGACAGGGTATTACTGCTACACAGTGTGGCCTCATGCTATCAGGTGGCCTCCAACGTCATCATTGGCCAGACCGCTGTGTACAACCCCTGCACCATGTCAACATACCTGTAATGTTTCCCGGTATGTATGTCACATCTCTGTCCACTGTAGCCTGTTCAACTGACCACATGCTTCAGGTGCAGTATATGTGCGGACATCTGTGTCATGTTCGGACATCTGTGTCATGTTCGACTTTCCAACAGTCAGGTTGAGGGTACATTTAGCATGCTGATATTGCCATATGTGCCTGTGAGTACTCCACAGTTACACATGGGGGACTGCAAACACTGCTACCTGTAGGCACATGCCAGTGCACCATAGGAGGGAACCAGGGCATCATTACCAACATGCTGTTACCATTGTAACCGAGACACATACTGTGAACATATCATAATGCATGCTGCACCTGGTCTACATGGTATGACTGGTGCATGTCAACAGTACACCACTGATGTCATATACACATCTCTCAGTATTCACACATGACCAATGCAACATACACATCCTTTAATATGCATACACAAGTAATGTTAGATACACCTCTCACATCTCTCAGTATTCACACACGACCAATGCAACATACACATCCCTCAATATGCATACACAAGTAATGTTAGATACACCTCTCAATATTCTGTTCACCCTGTGCATCAGACCATTTGAGCAAATCCCTGCACTCAGTATTCACACACAGCCAATGCAACATACAAATCCCTCAATATGCATACACAAGTAATGTTAGATACACCTCTCACTATTCTGTTCACCCTGTGCATCAGACCATTTGAGCATATCCCTGCACTAATGGTGTGGATGACAGGGATGCAGCACAGGCTTCATCATATGCACAGGGTGATACTGTTTGCCAGGGACATAGGCTGCACCAATGGATGACATAGTGTGTGCGGGTAAGGGCAGGTGATTTGAATGGCCATGTCTGTTCCATATGCGTGTCGGTGTTGTGGAGCCCTACAGTTGTGTTTGCTGTGTGTGTGTATGTGTGCACACAGTTCTGTCATTTGCGAGGCCTACACAAGGTATTATGGACTGCTCCAGATTGTACAGACCAGGTTGTACAGCTCACTGTGACCAGACACAGCCACATGTCCTGTGCCTGTCAGGGGTTGCATGGGCACTACCAGGCAGAGGTACAGAATGGCTACTGTCCGACAACACATGGCCACTGGAACCGTGTCCCCACTGGGAACATCCAGGGCCACGTTCACGTGGCCTGCTGTGACCTGGTGTGGACAGCGTAGCACCAGCTGCACTGCTTCTGCTACCGGCACTATGGGAGCAGCCATGTGAGGTGGCACGCTCACATTGACCTGCACTAGGTAGTGTAGCTGGCCTACATCAATGTGTCCTATGCCTCACCTCTACCAGATGTTCCAGCACAGACAGCTCACGCTCATAGATTGCCATACCACAGTCGAGGATTCTGACCATGTCACCCAATCACCTGTCCAGAACATCAGAATGCCTGGATGTTGTTGTTTAGGGTACTGATAGCAGCTCTCTGCAGCCTCTGACCTTCTCTGTTCTGCCATTCGACACGTGCCTGTGCTGCCATTACAGTCTGGAACATGCGTCTGGTGATCCCAGCTGCTGCACTATGTCCGGTAGGTGCATGTCTGCCAGAGGTCCTCCTATGAGTAGCACTAGCCACATGCCTGTTGCGCACATCTGCAGTCAGTATACTGCCACCATGGTGTGGAGACACACCTTCTGTAGCCACCACACGTTCCTGTTCAACACTAACAAACGCTGACTGTCCTTCCTCTATGGCCACTGTAGATGCAGTATGTGTTGGCAGCTGAACTGTGTGCGAGGAAGAGGGGGGCATAGCTGGGATGGCTACCGTTGGCACAGATTCAGCCTCTGACATCCCTGCCTGTACCTTGTGCATATGTTCATCACTGCTAGCATCTGTGGGGACACTATTAGATGGACCGCAGGAGGGTAATGCACCTACATCACTTGTGAATGCAAAGAAAGACTCTAAATTACAATAGACACACAAACACACACACACACACACACACACACACACACACACACACACACACACACACACACACACATACACACATTGACACACACACACACTGACACACCATGCATGTGAGATGACAGATGGCATGCAGCATGCTTGTGATACAGCTGACAGCATGCAGCTCAGACATCAATAGTGTTTGTAAGCATACCCCCTGGAATGCACACTACAGCAGGCAGGTGTCATATCATTATCCATGCAATTCACATGATCATGGTAGTATGCATGCATCCCCGTGATACACCATGTGGACCAGAACAGGATAACAGTACACATGGCTGACGTGACCTTGACATGTAATCTGCTGACGTGTGCATTAACATGCATGCATGCATGCCTGACACAATGGTGTCCTGACACATGTACAGCATTGTACTGGGTATCACATTGCGGTGTTGTCCATATGCCCTACAGATAGAATTCATGTTGAGCAAATGTGCATGGGCATGGTAGGGGACTGTGAGCCATCTACATTGCTGTACAGTGTGATGTACATGGCATCATGAGGTATCTATATTGCTAAACAGTGCATGTTATATATGCATTGCATATCCAGAACTGCATGCATACCCATGACATACCTGTGGATTGTGGCCTACGATGCTGAGGTGTATACACACCAAACCATGATGTGTCATGTGACAGGTCACTGGAGGACATACAGATGACACCCCTGCACAATGACTACAGAGTGTTAGCTGCCT
Organism: Protopterus annectens; assembly: GCF_019279795.1. Classification (NCBI taxonomy): domain Eukaryota; kingdom Metazoa; phylum Chordata; order Ceratodontiformes; family Protopteridae; genus Protopterus; species Protopterus annectens. The sequence continues at coordinate 592,992,051 of NC_056745.1, forward strand.
GGCAACCATGTCCAGACATAGCGGACCTGTCATGTCACCATTTCACACATGACATTGATGTACCACGCACACAAAGTGCACAGCTAACAGTGATGTACTATGGTGGGAGGGGAAAAGTACAGTATCTGTGGCCTTTTGTCACTGTCAGTGGAATCTGTGAAGGTGACTACCGTCATGCTATGACACAGATGTCATGTTCAACACATGTTATGAGGTACACGTCACTGACACCTCCATTAGCTGTGCACAGGCATTTAGGATGTGCAGCGTACCACATCACCTGTACAATCGGTCTAGTATGGCTGTAATTGGACCATGTGTGGACAAAGTGGGACAGGGTGTATCCACATCCCATCTTCTGTGTGGCTACGTGTCTCTGGCCATCCCCCATGGCCATGTGTGCACATGTGTTGGTCATGTATGTGATGACCGTCTATCACAAATGTCTGTGTTGTCCCATATGACATACACCCATAGATGTCGGATATGTCACCATCCACAGGGCTATGCAGACAACAGGTGTATGTGTGGTATGTGGGGTATGGGTTATGGGGAATTGTGACAATATTGCAACCAAAACGCTACGTGTCTCAGACATGGATGGATCATCACAATGTGGGAAACCATTGCAGGGGCATATAACACAATGGTGACGCCTGTGGTCTGCCCATATCACTGCTCACTGTGCGGTACTGGTTTGTGTACCACATGTTTTGTTCCACTGTATAGTACATATGCCTCCATTGTAGACCACCTCCACTGTTGTATGCACAGCTGGACACACATGTAGCAATGACAAATGCTGTAGTTTCATGCCTGTGTATCATTTCAGTTGCATATATTGCACATGGGTGGCCTGTGTGGATGATGGGTGATGCGACCTGTATATCCATGTATTAACTGGCCACATGGTGAATAGATCTATGCTTTGACATGCCTGATACCGATGACAGTCTCTCCTGCAACTGACTCTTGTCTGTGCGGCATGCCAGAGGTACCTGTATAGGGTGACACAGCAGTATGAACATTATCCATGACTGTATGACAGCCACAGGGTGCACAGTGCAAGTTAACACATTCGCCTGTACAATAGCATATAGTCAGCACATGTGTGCATACCATACCTCTCAACCTCTTAGAACAATAAATGTGGACAAAGCCTACTGTGATGGGGGACATATAGGGACAACTGTGACATATTGCTCTTACTAACTTAGAAAGTTGCTAGACTAATAGGTTTGCATGCACATGGGTTTTACACGGAATGTGCAGTCGTAAACACAAATGTATGTCATCATTTAATGACTCCATTCCTCAGCTATTTGCCAGAAAGGGACAGATATTAAGGGGAACACACCGTCAATATGAGGCAGACATCTGGACATCCTGCAAATACCTGCACAGTTCAGAGGTATGGTGCATACACAGGGTAGCATAAAGCATGTATGTCCACATACCTTGCATATGTTGTTACATTACATGATGTACACTGACACATGCATGTGCGTGGGATATACTGGCCATATGTCCAGTACTGACTTAACAGGCAACTCCAGGCTCATTGGTTGGGAGACACCCACCTTCACGATGGCAGCTAGTGTTTGTGGGGGCTGTTCCGAGGGTGTTCCCAGACTGGCCAGTAACTCCTCTGTGTGTGTGAGTGGAGGCTGGGTTGGTGACCCACCACCACCTGTTCCACCTTGTTCCCTGGCGATTGCAGTGGCATGCTGTTTTGCATGACATATCAAGTCCATGCAGTGTCTGCGCACCTGCTGGTAGGTGCAGTTGTGGCCGCCCACTTCGTTGACCCTCCTGCAAAGATCCTGCCACAGGTCATCCCACTGCTGTGCATGCTGTGGCACATGGCTAAATAACACCTCGTAGTTCTCATGGAGGTATGGGATTATGACATCATCCTCCTGTCGGCTGTATGCTGGTAGGCGTGTACATGGCATTATCTGTAGGACATGATGAAGGTGACAGGTCACATTTACAGACATGTACAGTGATACTGCTGCACACACATTTCTAGCACATCTGCACAGTTATCTTTGCAAATCAACATGACACTAACATGACTGGCATGTATGTGTCACACACATGTAACACCCAGTATGCATTGGATATCATCCCCATATTTGTGTATCACCTCATTAGTGTTCCTACTGCATGTGACGTCTGTCTCCATGTGGGCATGTCTGTTTGCCTGCACTGATGTTCTTACCTATCTACACATGCCTGATGTATCCACGGTAATGCTGTTGACCTTGATGCTGTGTTTATGTCACATATCAACACAGACACAGCCTTACTGGACTTAGGCAATGACAATGCACCAAATACACATGGAAACCTGTACATACATCTGTTTTTCCATAGACATCTACACTGCACTGTACAGCTGCCACTGATCACCTGTGTTGCACATGTGATAGACATGGGACAATGGCTAGTCAGACATCATTCGCTGGTAAGGTTATCGGCTATAGCATGTACGGGCTGGGTTTTCTAGCTGTATCCGACACCCATTACGCCACCGCGAGGGGCATCAGTGACACATTACTGATCCAGATAGTTGATACTACATCTACCATATGGCCATCACACCATGTATGACAGGGATGATATGTGCAGCTATGTGGACAGGGCTGCATGGCATGGCGGGAGTATGTCACAGGTATGGCACAGGGATCTGTCCAGCATGTGGCCATCCTAGTCGTAGGACGGTGGTTGTCCATGACGTATGTCTTTCAGATCAGGCTATGGACATGTAGCATGTCTAACAGCATAGTGTGGCATATGTCTGTATGCAAGGTGGATAGCATGCTGCATACTGGAGGTGAGTATTGTGGAGGCTGGTATTGGCCATCCACGCATGGGCCCTACCCCTGGAGGGTGATGTGTATTCCAGTATTGGTCACACGGGTGCTGTGTATGCCTGTCCAATGATCTTCGTGCTCATGGATACCACCCTGTCATGTCATGGATACCTCGGATGACTACCTAAAGGGCCAGGGAGACGTCTCCAGCTCAGGGAGGTGTACTACACTACACCATCCCTAACACAGTGTCCATACTGTTGACCACAGCCTAGGTGTTTCTTAATGGGTACAGGGGTATTCCCCTAGTGGTGTCATTCCCGATATCATCCACCAGAATGTGCACATATGTCACACACATCACACACACAGCTCATTCTGTATGTTGTTTGCAACACTGTGACAACTATTGCCCATAGTTCATGGCTATTCACATCCTCACATGCACAGATGGCTGACATTTGTCTGTGTGGTATGGGCTACAATGCGAGTGGGGTACAACACATTAACCCTGGTTTATTGTAGCTAACACCATGTGATATGCACATGTCACTGTAGCACCTTTAGTAGTTGTGAGTTTGTCAACAGGCCACTAGTAGAACACTCCTGTGACATACAAAGGCATTTGTAGCTGAACATCCGTACTGTCTTGTACACTTGTACTGCTAATACCTACATTGATAATGGTTCATGAACTTGCAGACCATATTCGGCAGTGTTCTGATGCGGTGCCACCAATCATGACTGTTGTCAACACTTGTGGGTTGATATTATCCAACACCCTATCTGTAATGTATGGGCATGCTCGGCACTTGTTCAGAGCTTCTTGGCACGTTATGAGCTACTGCTTAGTTTAGCACCCATTTCACACCAGTCCTCACAGGTACACTGTCTGTCCATACATTTCCAGCTTTCTAACTGTACAATAGCTGTAGCACATACATCACTCACATACCTCATGAGACATGGTGGTATATACGGTGTGTCCAGCTGGCAAGTACCACTTATATACAGGCATGTCCAACTGGCATGTACCAGTGCTATTGCCTGTCACTATGATGACTATGTTGTACATGTGGCAATATAGCTATTCTCATGTACACAGTTAATGCACACCTCCCAACATACAACAGTACAGCCTGTGGGGAATGCACATATGCAGCCCTGCTGGGGGTTATACTGTCACCAACCCTGACTGCACCTTACAGTTATGTGGGGATGTGCAACATTGGCAACACACCCCACACATCACATAGTCCCACATGATCCCCACCACAGGCCACACATATGGAGACACCTTGTACAGTACCCCTCCATACTCTGTGTGGGCACCAATGACAGCCCACATCGCCAAACACAACCACACCAACCTATAGCCCACAGACACGTGTGCCCATCCCATACAGCCAATAGGGTGTCATAACATACACAACACACCTGTCTTAGGTGACTGTCAGCGGTCACACTGCTGTTCCACTCATCAGGCTACACAAGGCGATAGTCACTTACATCCTGCTGTCAAGTAACTGGTTCTGCAACATAACCTATGCACACATGCCACAACTCAGCAGGTACAAAGTGACTCATCTTCCATGTTTATGTGACTGAAGTTGTATCTCAGGGCAGTGACTACATGTGCAGGGACATGCAATAGCCCACCAGTGTTGTAGCCCTGATGGTGTGGTCCAAGCCCTGGGAAGCATTTTGCAGTCATCCGGACTTGTTACCACTGTACTATGAATGACTGTGTCACTCCCAACTGTTGTCCATGCTTCTGCTGTCATTCCACAGGCATCTAGTATACGTCCACTTTGACAGACCTAGTCAAACAACATGATGCTGTGGCACAGTTGACCTGCACCTGTCAGCCCTGGGAGTACGGATCACATGTTGGACTCTTGCTGCTTTTATACTGCCTGTCTTGCACAGTGTCCAATAACAGTCACCACCAGAATGGGAACTGGCTAGCGAAGCATGTGGTCATGTCACACAATGCTTGACATCATCCTCTGTGATGCACGCAGGCAAGGCACACCTGATACTGCACCACTTCAATATCTCTGCAGTGACTGGGACCTGCCTCTTGGCTCTGCAGAGCACACTTGCAATGACTGGTTATAGACAGACCATACCTCTCAGGCACGTACCTGGACTGGCACACCTATGGCTGAGGTGTCCCCATATTCCACTATGTTGTACACACATCCCGGCTGGTTACTTAGCACAATGCATCACAGGTGCTCCAAGTGCATATAACTCTGTCCAGAACTACTGCTGCTACTAATGTGAGACTGACAGTAACCCACACTTAACTGTGATAGCCGCACATGTACCGACACATTAGGCATATGCTGTTAGTGAGTCATAACCTCCGCTCGGCTGGTTCAACCCATACACCACCTCCAAGACCAACAGCATCCTTGACATGGACACTACCAACATGTAACTGCCGTTCCACACCTGGGGTTATCCCCTCATTGGTGGAATCCGAACATATGCTACTCACCCTTGTTAGCCACATACCGGCACCACACACTTCATGGCATACACAGTAGATGAGTACTACAACACCAACTACAGATGTCGTATGACAGCGGTAGTTGTTATCGTGACACACGTTCAGGTGGACAATGCACATGCAAATGCTGAGACATACCCCAGTGCACTTCTTTAGCACGTACACGACAATATGGTTCATGCTATTCCATACAGAGCCATGATGGTACACACCAGATTACAGACGACACTCTGGGGATGCGGTCCCATGGACATACTTTACAACAACAGGTGGGGGCTGTTACACAATGGTGTTCATTCCCATGGGTGGGGTAACTCACTGGTCAGCCTTGGTAGGGCCACGGGATCCATCATCACATACTCCATAACTAGCTACATACACATTACTGCGACACATTCCGAGATGTACCATAAGGCATTATGGTGGTATGTCAGTAGTCGTATGCAATACCCACATCTGCTCACACATATAACTGTCACTCTGGAGCATGACAGTAACAGGTGATGTTGGCAACATGCTGTCTGATGGCTTCAATGCTAACATTACACCCTCTCACTCCCTGCAGGGCCACATTCCTTGCAGGAACATTGTGGTGTACCTGCAGTCACACCTACACAGTACTGACCTGCACTCTATATGTCCTAGGACACAGGCCCCTTGTCACCCTACAATATCCCAGGCTGTGATGCCCACAGACCTCTGAACAGCATGTCTCCCCACTGGGACACCATATTCAGTAATAGCCTTGTGCCAGACATTGTGGCCTCTGATTGGCACACAGCGACAGTAACACTCCACACAGGTGGCGCCACAATGCACGACTGGGACTATTGCCCTACACACCTCACTGGACTGTTATGCACGGCTATAGGGCACATCATTATGGACATCATTCGCTGAGTCTTTGTTGTGCTCCAGTCCTTTGATGCCAGCTGGGTTGGTCTTGTTGGGGCCACAGCATGCCTCCTACACCTGTTGAACACCTTTCATACAGTCGCCAGAGCATTTGATGATGACACAGGGGTTCACACGGCCTGCATTGTCCTCTCGCTGCCATTCAGCACCATTCTCCATTCTGGTATTGACAGCATACACATCCACCAGCACATTACAACATATGTCTCTGGATGTTATGCAAAGTGGCTAATGGATGGGCACACAACACTGAGGGTGGCATACCATATCACATAGTGGATTCCAGTTACACTTGGCATACCACAGTCCTCAGTCATGGGGCCCTCATGTTCGGTATATGCTTCCCTGAGGTACAGGCTACCACTGACGGGACTTCCCTGCCTAGCTTTACAGACCACTGCATACCCAGTGCCATTGTTGCTCCACCAGCTGATACAGACCTCATCCATACGGGTGTCACTGTGATGGATACTGATATGAACATCATGGCCTCTACCTGCATGACACTTAGTATGAACATCACCTTTGCAGTACACCATCCACCCACTGGTTATCACATAGGCATTAGTCCCCTACATACATGTTGCATTGTACGTGTTTGTAAGACACATGTATGTCGCACACACTCCTGTGATTACCACATTGCCACTGTGGCGTGGATATCCTTCTACGTGTCCACACATGTCTGTACTGGGTGTGTAGCTGGTACATAGACACCCATTGTACCTCTGAACACCGGACTTATACACACATCCATGGGTACAACACCCTGCTTAGGGTGTACCTTACACAACAGCTTTACATAACTCAACATTAAAACGCCATGACGTTTATTGAGCTACGACTATTAAAGTTTGTGGCTTATGTACAGACACCACATCTGTACACATTTGCGGACTACATACTCAGGGGTGACCTCTGCTGCAAAGACAGGGCCTATGTCTGCAAATATGTTAATGGATATACTCTGCATACACGACATACACAATAGCCACTATGGGCATGATGCTCATAGATATGTGCACACACGCGACAGTGTGTGGCATGTGCTTGGAGGTTGCATTCCCAGACCGGACACTCACCACATTTGATTCCTATGTACATCACGCATGGACAGTCAGTAGCGGTGTTCATGTGATACCTCGCTTGGTGGATGGTGGACACATGTACGACAGGGATCACTGCAGTGGCTGTACTGTGCAGAGATGCAGGTTACACATGGCTCTTCTGTTCACATGACACTACCCTAGAGAGGTGCCACTGGTGTGCACACTGTAGTGGTTGTTACACATAGACTTGCCAGACTGCATGGTACCCCACTATGAACCTGTGGAGCTATTACATGTCCTTTGTGCATGATTACTGGTATAGCCCTTCCAGTTAGATTAGCTGCCACACTATTACAATGTCCCGTGACTACAGGCCATATGTATCCTGTTATTGTACACGCCAATCATGTTCATGTTTGTCTGTCACATCTCTTCTGCTATTCTAGTATGGGAGTAATGTTTGCGTCCTTTGCAAATGCACAGAGTGGATTACATTATTTATTTCATCATAACTGTTTATACATATATTGATTACATACTACTCACATCACTATACAATACCTTTGTTATGCATCATATGCCTGTTCGCCTGTGTAGCATATCTGACATATCATTCTACTGTACTATACATTACAAATGTTTTACATGATATCCCATAATTCAAAGTATACTTGCACAGAGGGTCCACTTTAGACATGTCATTGACGTTATATGCCCATACACATGTGTACTGTTACAGTATATCTACATATACTATCCCCTGCTATGGCACATACTTATTGGACATACCCTGCCACTGACGGTGGGTCGTATGACATTGTTCTGTTTAAAGCCATCATGTTGCATCCCTTGTGGTGTCTGTGCTGTTTACCTTGTGGCCCACTGCTGGACGCACAACTTCTACAAGCATTAGTACGATCAGCAAGACATCACTACATAAATACCATTCCCCACTTTATGCATGGTGGACACTTTTAATTACTGCAAACCAGGCTATGCATACACTGACATAACTTAATACAGAACATATTATACATACAGTTAGTGTTCTACATACCTTGATATCGTTCTGGTGTTTCGTCTCTATCTCGCTCTTCTGTATCACTCTTTTAACTGTTTTACGGTATGAGCATGCAGTTTGCATATCTGGCAAGTCATCCTTATATACGTCTATACCTGCAATATGTGGTTTACTGCCGCCAATTGGTGGTCCGGTGTGACTAATTACATGCACTTCAGCCGTGCAGCTACTCCATTCACCAATTATGCGGCAACAGTGGGGTATAATTGAATTCTCCACTTGGGCATTGGCTATTTGCCCTGCCTTTGGGGAGATGGCCTGTTTTGTGTTTTGTTGTGTGTAATTGCAACTGCTATGTGTAGAGCCAAGTCTATTTTGGAGTCATGTCCCCCGTGGATTGTGTGTGACGGCTTGAGTATGTGGTTCTACCTGTGACTGTACCTGTCATCCCACCCGTCTGATAAAAGACTATTGCAAACACCTGTAACATCGCCGTTTGTTCCGTTATACGACAGATACAATTTTGCATGGCACCTTTAAATGTGTCTCTCACAAGGTATGTTAATGATTCAGCAGATGTAATTGAATAACTAGATGTTTGGGCTGTGGTTACGGTCTGTATTGCTATTGTTTACAGTGTGGGGGGTGTAGGCAGGTGTACGTAGCATATACGGTTTTGTGGGGCTTGCATTTCTACGTAGTCCATATATATGTGTGTGTGGGCCCCTTCCCTAATTACAGTGCTATCACTTAATAGACTTCTGTTACGGGAATTTACTTTGGGCCATTGTTAATTGGTTTCTATATGGTATGCAGGTGAGGTTGATACTTCCATACCTCCGGATGTATGGTGATATGTGCAGGGATATATGTAAATGACAGCTATCCCATGTATGTCTGTCCCAGATATTTGCAGTCATTGCAGTGGTGTTGGTGTCAGACCCTCTGTCACATGGCTTGCCACCTTTTCATATGGCCATAGTTGGACACTTGCGGGTCACACAGTGGTGTTTACAGGCTGACATATGGCCATGGTCAGTACACAGGATAGCACATAATTTTATCCTCATTACATACCAATTGTTCTTGGTCCTTAACTACTTATCGGTTTGCGTGAAACATTTCCATTTCTTACATACAGGCATGAGCATTTCCTGCAACTATTGCATAATATTTGGACATACTAATGTCCTAAACTCTCGGACAGTTGCCCTTTGTAATGTTTCACGTCAGGGCACACCTGCCCAGGGTGGGCTGTCCCTCCCAATGTGGGACAGGTGTTTACCGCATGCCTAGGGCTAGCTATACCCGCACCTACCATAATCATCTACCTCCATGTTGCCACCTACAGACACATGATGCGGGGACACACACACACACACACACACACACACACACACACACACACACACACACACACTTTAGTCACACGGGAACACACATGGCACCCTCAACACACACATACACAGGCTACATCACTCACAACCACAGTTGTACATGTTACCTACATGGACCACACCACCGCCAGCAGTGATTACATGTCCTTATTATTGTCATATTGCTCACGGTTTTACTGTTCCAGTACTGTGTTCTTTCTGTCTTTCAGCCTCCTGGTTACGCATGTCGGTGTGTGACACGTTCCATAATTGGCGGTATCCTGTTTATTTGTACCTCAAAGGTGTTTTGAATGTTGTCGACCTATCTATATATTTGCAGATGTCAGTGACCCCTTGTATATCGACATACATCACACTATCACCCTTTCTATCTGTATTATATATGTGTGTATATATATATATATATATATATATATATATATATATATAAATACTTACATATCTCGGACAGGGGTGGTGACAGGCACGCTACGCCTTTCATTGTGTGTTTGTCAGTGTATAATGTGTTTCCTGGACTCCGCACATTTGTGTCTGTACCTGTCACATTACACACCTGCCATAGGTTAAGATTAACTCCCATTCCACTTTGCGAGGGACAGTCCCTCTTTGTGCAGTTGTGTCCTGCAAAATATTTGTGAACATAGCAAATGTCCTGTGACTTTGGGACAAACATATTCCCTATAGTTTATGTCATAGTTGCATAAAACACTTATTCTGTATCTGACCCACCTACATGTTACAGGACACGGAACATGTACCTGCGACCACTACTAGAATAAGCTTTTTATCTATGCAAAACACTGACGTTCTGGTTTTTGTACTGGCCGGGAGTATGTGTCGTCCTGCAGACATCTGGCATATGTCCCACATTGGTCATTTGAACTGTGGCAACCCTACCGTACGTGCATCTTGCCTAGCAATAGTGTTGGGTGATTGTATACATGAATGCCTGTTCCACTCCTGGCAGTGGTAGTTTTACCCTTTAGAGCAGGCGCTATTTGTTCAGGGGTGACTAATGCTGGTTTCACCTGTTCTGTACATCATTGACTGTGATCTGTGCAGTGGTCGGTGACGCTTAGCCCTCACGCATATCCATATAGTCATATTTAAACATCGCTTACCAGCTGTGGGCAACGCTTATTCCCGCTAACGTGTGCTACACATATTCTGATGACCTGCATCCGGAATGCATTACCCGTGCTGTCGGGATTACGTTACATCCCTTGTGGGATGTGGGATCGGGAACATGCACGACAGTCACTGCATGTACCACTTGGACATCTGGGGGTTGTACATGAATTATGTCATTTTGTATGTGCAGTACACTACAGCAGTTACTCCACACTACACTCACATGGATAACTCCTTTAGTTTACAAATTGATGAGTCCAGTTAATGGTATGTCCATGTGATGTTTACTGGCTGTACTCCGGCATTGGGTATGTATATCACAATTAGCTACACCCGATAATTTGCTACACCTTCATACGACCATGGATGCAGCATGCCAGGGTGACGAATGCCTGTCATGGGTACATCCCATGCCTTGACACAACATCCATGATTACATTTTGTGGAGGCCCTCAGTAATGCAGCGGGTAATCCATGATGAATGTGTGTAGGACAGTGCTTACACACATGTTCTCCTGTGATTGCCTCTGCTCCAGTAAGCGACAGTTGCTTACTCGATGTTGTGGCAACGGGAGTCACTGTTTGCCCAGTTTGGAGTTTTGCCTCTGACAATCGGGCGTGTATCTACCGATGTACCTGAGAACCTATACACACAGCACTGACAGATGCTGATAGGCGCATCCACTGTTCAGGTGTTGACATTTCCGTGTTCCAATGGCTGTTGCGTTTACAATGTTTGAGGGCTGCCTATGTAGGATTCCACAGTGAGCCACCTATACATTACAATTTACAGTTAGTCGTGTTTGTGTGCCATCCATGTTACTGTGTGTGCAGGTGGGGAGGGGTGTCAGTCTGTGGGAGCCTACACTGTCAAGGTATGTGCTATACGTTCACTCTTTGCTAAGGCGTAGGCATATTGGGCACACCTCCGTCTGCCTACTGGGGCTGGCACAGTGTGTCCATGGTCTGGATCCCTCTGTGCCTGTGCTGGCCTTGGCAATTGCGGTGGGCTGTGAGGCCCTCCCCCATTTTGACCCTGTTCCAGCTGTTTCCGCAGGATCATATTATGTAGCATGGCACATACTATGAAGATGTGGGCAAGCACCAGAACCGTGATTTCAGCATCCTGAACACACGCTCTATGATGATTCTGGTTTGTGCGTGTGCCTCATCATGGCGTTCTTGCATTGGTGTGTGTGCATTTCTGATGGGGGTCATCATCCACGGCTCCAGTGCATAGCCAGCATCCCCCACAAGGTGGCCTTGTGGGATGCCCCCCCTGACAAATACCTGATACAGCTGTGAGGCATGCCAGATATGGGAGTCGTGGTAGCTTCCAGGGCTGCCAGCACACACATCCATGATAATTCCCTGGGCATTGCACACAAACTGGCAGTTGATGGAGTAGAATCCCTTGCAGTTTATGTAGCGCCTACCATACTCACCGAGTGGTGACTTGATTTGTATGTGCGTACAGTCTACCGCACCCAGTACGTCTGGGTAGTTTGCCTCATGGTGGAAGTGACGCATATTGCTGGCCAACTCCTCCTGAGTTCGGGGGAAGTACATATGCTCATTGGCATGTGGTAACATGGCATCCAGGAACTGGTGTAGTACCCTGGATGCCGATGCCTGTGAGATCCCCATTATATCTCCAGTTGACCTTTGAAAGGTACCTGTGGCTAGTATTCGCAAGCTTACACATACCTTCATGTCCACTGGGACGGGTTCCCCTCTGTTGTTTCTGGTTCTCAGGCGTGGCCAGCACAGCTCTACTATTTGCTGCAAGATATCCCTGTCCACCCTGTAATGCTCTACTATCTCCAGATCATGTAGCCCCTGGTAGGTTACCCTTGGTCTGAACACTCTTCACCTCCTCCGAGGCCTACGGTGGTTGTCGGCATCATCCTCCACAACACCGTTGGTCTGTAACATATGCTGATGAATCACAGCTATGGCAGCTCCCAACATGTACATTTTAAAAATTCCCCGTCTGTTTACACCTATGGTGCAGTGTTTGGGAATACACAGGTGTGTGTTGGGTGCTTTCACACTTTATACTGTTTTGCTGTGAACACTGATGATGTCATAGGGTGTGTATGTATGATTGTGGCTACAGGATATCTTCTGTGTTTTATTAACGGAAGCACTATTGTGCTGCCTTTGGTGTTGCATTACATTTGGATGCCGTGAATTACCTCCTGCCCTTCTGTTTACATTTGTGCATGTTACACCTACCATTTGCTGGCATGCATCCAGCTGCCTGCTTTCATCTGTACTTTCCTAGACCTGGCTTATCTTGCGTAATGTGTGCTATTTACGATCTACTGTGGGTTTGCTTTGCTCTGCTATGACAGTTCTCCTATCTTTGCATTCCAAGTCCTTCCCTCCTTTCTTTGCAATCCTATGCCTCCCCTATCCTGTTTTGCAGGTTTCTGCATGCAGGCTTGTCTACTGCCATCGATTGGCTGCCGTGAGTTGATTGGTGTTAATTGCTCATTAGTACGCCAATTACCCTGCTTCGGCATTTCCTTCTTTTCTTTCCCTGACCTTCCTGTTTGTGCTATTGTTTGCGGCGCGTACATCCGCTTACCGGGTTTTGGGCACGATTTCATCCACATACACATGCACTTTCGGGCACCATGTGTGCTCTCAGCTAAATGGTTCTATACCTTCCTCCCCACCCCTGTCCTGCAGCTTTGCTTAGCAACGGCCAGGCCAGATTTGCATTGCTCCAATGTGCTTACTGATACAGTGGCACACCCCTCTGCTGATATCATGTATTACCTCTGATACACTCCTCGGTGTTATAGTGCTGCTCCGTCAGGTACATCCTTAATCCGGTGGGACGTTTGCGATTCAGTATTATCTGCCTCATTTGCATGGCATTGACTACTAATTCATAGTTACAGCGCCAAACACTGTTGCGTGCCCTTGGCAACCCTTGCGCCTTGCTTGTGGTGTGCCATGCCTACCATTGCATATTATGGTGCAATCCTGATTTGTCTTTCTTTGCAATTTTATGACATTTATATATATTTCCTTTGTATTCCTGTTTGCACACACATGCCCTGCGGTTGTACTGTGCATTACTGTGGACATGACATTAATGTTTTTTAGGTGTTGTACATCTTTTCTTGTGCCATTGGCTGTGTATTTCGCCATTGGCATATGTTAACTTTGTAATACATGAGTCTGGTCTGCTTCCATAACTCCGTTGTTCTGTTTGGGAAAATGTAAACCATGTTTTTTGGTTTACATTTCCATGGGCTTGCGCTACGCCTGCACCACTTCGTGAATCGCTGTATGCCTTCATTAGCATGATGCGACACTGCGCATGGGGTGATTTGCATACCTATGCTGAGGGCTGCGTAGATATGGCGTACGCCGGTAGTGCACGTGGAGTTGGTTCGTACCTGAATCGCTTGGTGGACATATTTGGCATTGTCCCGCATACACTACGCATGCGGCTGGTGCAGGCTTCATGAATCCGGGGGTATATCTCTGTTATCAATTATTGTTCAAAATAAAACTCCACCTTGGAAATGAAAATGTTTTACTTTTTCATAATGCCTTTATATTCTGAGTTATTTTAACATATTAAAATCATTTAAGCATTTATTATATTTGCATATGTTTTACTAAAAAATTGCCATATCAGTGTTGCCATACTAATGGAATCATGTTTTACTGGTTTGTCCTCCATTCCCAGAATTCACATATGAATCATGCTTGGTATGAGTAAATAAGTTGATTTTGACCTCCTTTTAAATAGAATGACAGTAATGTGAGTCTCAAACATCTTAAACATTTTCTGTAATTTCAGTACCTTTTTGCCTGAATTACCCTTATCTTATTTTTATCAGAGCTGTTTTAACTTATTCACAGTAATTGTTAATCTTCAGCAAAATTAATTTGCTTAACTACAAGTTTTTCTATAGTTCTCAGTGTTTAGCTCTTTAGTCTCAAAGCTACCACTGTAAAAATATGAGCTTTGACTGACAATTTTTCCACTTTGGATCCCATTAAAGCTAAGTGCCAAATGCCAGTGAAGCCATTTGTTAAGATCACAATGCATTATTAAAAACATTCTGTTTTGGATAAACTTCTTTACAACACTGCATAACAGGTCAACTTTACACACAGAGAGTTCCAATGTTGCCTATTGGTATACACCTCTCATATTCTGGCCTAACTCATAAAACATTCCAAGCGGTATTACCAGTTGCCTCCTTAGCCTCTTGATGATAGTTAAATCTGTACCTGTACAGTTGTCCCCGTACAGTAGATAAGAACTGTATTTAAATGTGTGTGTATGTACCTTTAAGAAGCTATCTAAGGGCTTGCACAAGTGTATAAATACTGAGCACATGCAAGCCTGACTGCCATTTTGTAGTAAGCTGTCAAGATGTATGGATGTATATCTGTAAGGTCTGTCTGTTAATCAGTTCATTTATATTTTATGATGCTGCTATCCATCCTGATGTGTTTCTATGTAATAAAGCATATAAAGAAACAACCTCACCTGCTTGTCATCTATGTTAGAGAGGGTCAATTGATATGGTGTCAGAATTGTGATGTCTAAAAGGGCATGGTGTTGAAAGAAGCATGGCCAAAATGACTTACTGACAGAAACAGCTCCAGTTTCAATTTGAGTCCAAGAGGTACCTGGTTGGTATTGGAGGAATATACAGCAGTGGATCATCCCTACTGCATGTATAATTCGCAAAACAGGTCAGAAATGAATTTCAGATGTTAAAACTTCTCAAGTAATTTTGATTTTGCATAAATATTACACCTTATCAAAGCTCAAACTCTTTCCCACATCCATATTTTTTTTTATACTTTTCAAAAATTTCTAGGTTTTGATAATAATATTTTCACACTTTTGCAGATGCTTTTTTTCCAAACAAATCAAAGTTTCTTGGTCTATATAATGTTTTTCACAAATCTGTTGTATTAATGAACACAATTTTTTATTTGAAGCTTCTGACGATTTTTGTCCATCTTTGTGGATTATGTTATTGTAGTGTAACGGCTACTCCAGCCACAGCGTTTGTTGTATTTCTTTTCCATTGCCTTTTCTCCATGTATGCATTTGTTGTTGCTGACAACATCAGCAGTATACAGCTGTACACACACATGCATATTCAGTACTGAACCTGCTAGTTTATAGTCGTTGTTTACCTCAGCTGCTTTTATTTTGGTGTGACCATGAGTTGGCTGTCTGCTGTAGTGACATTGAGAGGCTTGCCCTCATACACAGTGGTCTGGCTGCATGCACATCTGATCAGCATAACTGCACATCACATTGGAAATGTAAATAATGTTGGCTTCCCACAATGTGGCCATGACATTAATGAATCCACAGCACTATATTACATTGTATTGAATAAATAAGAAAAAGAAGTTCAGCTCAGTGATAACACCATGGCATGATAGTAGTATGATCAGTCATGACCCTGAGGGTTCATTAGCACATACTGATGGTTTATGCAGTGGTTCAAGCAACTCATAAGTTCATTAACTTTCATTACAAGTAGCCAGAGTTGCCCCAATTCTGTATTTTTTGTTCTTGTGCATTGGGATTTTGTAGATAGAGGCCCAGTATGGTTTTATTCAGATGGTGTGCACCTGGCTACATTGGATTTATGTAATTTAACCTATGTTTGTTTTTATCTCTTAAAAATGAATTATGAATTTCACACCATTAACCTTTTTTTCTGTTTGTAGGTGCAATAAGGGAAGGAGCTGCTTTAGGTATTTATTGTTCTTATTTAAAAAAAAGGTAAAACAGACATATCAGTACTGCAGCTTTTTAACTATTTCATTTAGTAGCAAGCCCAGGGGTGAGATTCCATTCTTTCTTTACTGCTTACCAATGTAGTCATTGCTTGAGTTGGCAGTTCACCCCAGTGCAGCTCAGCCACAGAACATTATGCATTAAAGTTATCACTTGTGTGTGGAGATATATCCTGGGCAATCAGCAGAGTGTGGCTTAATCCCAGGAAAGGGGGTAATGAGCCACAGGGATACCCTGGTGCCCAACTATGGAGAACCCTTCCCTCCTTTGTAGGTTAATAGGTAAGTACTAAGCTAACTACCTTTGCAGGCCATTTTAAGTCTAGTCAGTTTTCCTTTTTGTGCTTGAAATAACCTATCCCATTTGGTAATAGACTGGTCTTACCCATCCCATGGTCTATAACTATATATTGCCCCTAATGATAATAACTGGGATCATACTATAGATAATATGAGGGGACCCATGCATAGCATAAATCAGTTAGGAGCTGCATCTATCCATTAGTAGTACAGGGAATAGTACTTGGATGACATTTCTGTTTCCCATCCATATATCTAAGTTGCACTTGAAAATGGACAGAGATTTGTTTTATGTGGATGGGAAGTCTGTTTCATAGTAGCAGTATCTTCTGTGAAACATACCTTTCCCTCCAAATCATTCTATTCATTTTGCAGAAGAAGTTTAGATCCCTAGACCAAGTACTTATGATGCTATTTAACTTGCTGATATGCAGTAAATCCATCACTAGTGGATCAGAGGATGCCTTGCATGCCAGACACAGGTCATCTCTTCATAGTCTGCAGGATACCAAGTATAGTGACAGGGCTTTGAGTCAGTCTGTGTAGGACATGTTGTTTAGGCCTTCTATTCTTTTAGCAAGGTATCGCTGTGGAGACTCCAGCTGTTGCATCTATCTGGACAGATACATGCCAGAGGTGGCATTATCTTCAGTGACTGGCCTAATAAGGGCTGAGTAAAGGGAAACAATAACATCCCTAGATCTAGAAACAATCCCTTTATTTATAAGCTGTGACATATAGAAGGACTTTCTTACAGCAATAGACACACAGTGGTCAAATGTCAGGTTCCTGTCCACACAAGTTCCCAAATCTCGAACAACTGGGTCAGCTCTTAAGGACATACCATCAATGTAGTAGTTCCCTGGGGTAGATGACTTCCCAAAGGATACAGTAATGCATTTTTTGGCATTTAGTTACAGACCATGATTTTGTTTTGACACCAGTTATTTATTTGAGACAATCCTTCCTGCAAGATGGCAAAGTCATTTGGGAATTCTATGACTGCTCCTAGCTTACATTTCTTCCTTTCATTCCCTCCCTGTTTCCTGGGACACACAGTTAGAATTCTTGTCAGGTGGCACAAGCATTTTCTAACTCTGTGTTGTTATAATCGTTTGGTGTGTCAACGGGCACTGCGTTGGACAAGCCAACCGGGGCCAGGAGTTGTGGCATTCTGCCTGGCTCTGCTCTGTTCAGGAGACTGAAGTTGCAGTTTGGATACCACTGTTTGAATGAGTGATATAATTCTGTAAATGAGTTTGTCATTTCAGAAAATGTTGTATGAGAGTAAAATGGTCTTACTCACTATACTGTCTTTTTGTATTTTTGTGGTTAATTGGTGGGGGGGGGGGGATAAAATTTGCAAAATAAAGTGCCTGCTTTTGAGAATTCAGGTGAAAGTGAAATCTTATAACCATGCATGAAATTGTGCCATTGCATTTTTTTTCCAAAACATTTTCATTATTTTGCAGTATCTTGTATGTTTTATACCAGCAGATTGTGGGTATTAAATAGATAAAACTGGTAACAAGTTACAAGGAATGCTACTGATTCACTCAAATGAGCTTTTTTTCTTTTGAAGAACATTTCCACTCTGCTTCTAAACACCTATGATGACAATTACATGTTGTATATTTATAATTTTAAACTGCTATACTCTTTATTACCATAGAACTTTATAAATCAAAACAAAATATTACTGGAGCACATTAATTTTAAGATAATATTTTACCATAAACAATCAAATTTTGAGTTGCAGTATGTCCGATTTCAAGTTAGATTATTTGTTGTTCAGATTCCAAGTGTTTATTTTTTGTTGTTCTAAAGAAGGCATATTAGTATTGGTATATAGTTTTGTGAATATTAGGGGGATTCAATAAAGTCCACATGGTCATTTTTGGCCATGTGCATGTCACGGCACGATGCACACATGGTCGCAAATAGTTTTATGTTCATGCAAATTCAGATACTTCCATGACATGCAAATTACAGCATAATTAACTGAATTGTATGCTAATGGAACAAATCAACATGGTGGAGCAATTCAACAAGCCATAAAGCAACCATGTAGATTCCTTGTTAGTGTTGGCCATGTATTCAAAAGTTTTCTGAACACAGCCAAGGAAAGGAGTCTACACAGAAACAAGACCAAGTAAAAATCTATAGATTTGTACAGAACAGACCATGACATGTAACCCCACACACATTATGACATTATCAGACATGGTGGATGCTACAAAATTAGATTAGCAATAGCAACAATTACTTTTTAAGTGCCATGACATAAATGCAGCTTTGCTGCCCCATCCCTAAATGAAGAATGTACTTGTAACTAATACAGACAGCTAAAAGTATTAACTCCATGAAACATACTATTCATTCTGTCAAGTAAGCATATGCAGTATGTATCTGATGAAATACAATCAAATTGTACCAAAACCTGCATTTCTCTGTGCAGATATATACCGCAGTAATACCCTCCCTTGAGTGTATAACATTGGGCTCTCCCTCAGTTTCCCTGCCCACACTCTTACCAACCATGTAGATTCAGGGCTGTCAAAATGGTAAATATGCAAATGAGGTCAAAACTCATTAAAATTGCTGAATTCCAAAACATTGTAACTGTGTAGAGATGTTCACGTCGTATAGGCACTTCTACAATGTTCGTGCTGAATGCATGGCAACAGTGAATGATGACAACAGTGGGATATGTCAGGTTACACTTATAGAGGTGTACATGCAGGTCTGTGAAGTGTAAAAATGCATGTAATCAGTGCACAATTCACAAGTTCTGTTTCATCCTGTTTGTTGTTCATTAAAATTTTCATTTCTTTCCACTTTAAATTAAAATTTCTTTTTTAAGTTTTGTCATTGTTTGCGAGATGTGGTGCTTAGTGCAACCATGGGAAACGGAGGAATGAATGACAGGTTTCTTGTTGCTTGTCGCATAACTATTCCTGTGGCAGTATGTGTATGTGTAGAGCTGGAATATATAAAGTTCTGTGTTCTAGTACATGGTCTGCAACCTTTCCTCCACTTTTAGAGCTGCATATTTGTATGATATCACAGGAACGGATAAAAGTAATAACAAGATCACCTGTGTTTACCTTATTTCAGCACTGGTGTGCACAGCGGCATGTAGGTGCACATTGTGCACTAAGGAACACCAACGGAATTTATATATTCAGTAATGCAGCAGATGTTTTTCACGGGTGCTAATTACACCATAAGCAGGTGATTTTCAATACAGTGGAACTATTCAACAAGCTATAAAGCATCCATGTAGCCTCCATTCTGTTTTTTCCTGAATATTTCAATACCATGGGAGTACAGACAAGGACATTTTAGGCCTGAAATAAAATTGTGTCAACTGCTGCATTTGCAAGGTAAGTCCTGAATCTAGAATGTATTCTTTAATAACAGTATGGCATATCCTTGTATTTCTTAACTTGGTGTAGTAATGAAGTAAATAGTGGTGGATTTCTACAGAACATATTCTAATATGTAACAGCAGACAATTATTTTACTTATGTGTGTCCATTACTAAGTTTATTTTCTTATTCTTCTCATTTTTAGTTGCACTTTTTGCATGATGTGCCACACAGTGCAAACAGTGGAAGTGAGGAATGGCTGTATTTATCTGGTTTGCAAAAGGCACAGTGGACCACCTAGGAAGCAGACATCCAAAAATGGAAACTGGATACATTCAGTTAATACCCTTGACCATTGTGAAAATCTGGCCTAGACTACAGATGGAAATGGGTTCTGGTACAGAGTGTGCAACCTTTGTTTTACTGCTGTGATATTGCAATTTACAGCAATGAAGTATAACACAGATAACTGTTTTTGCGGCAAAAGGTGTAAGTGCAGGACTGCCATGCACATGGTCTTGGGTCTGAATACACCATATTCAATATAGTATTATTTGTATTGATAGAGTAATCTATGTATTATTACATTTATGATCAAATGTATGACTGTGGATATACTGTTTACTATAGCCCTGTAAGTGTATTCCTGCTATCTTGACTAGCATGGCTTTATCCTTTTTCAAAAAACACATACACAACTACCTATACATGAAATTGATTGCCACTGTTGCATTCTGCTTGCAAACATTAGCAATGTGGCTTGCATTTGAGCACTGCTTACCTACAGGCAAACAGGTGTAACTCACATGCGTGCATACTTTCTTAACCATTGCACAAATCCACTACTCACTGCACTATGGAACTGTATATTTGATGCTTTCTTATTAGTGTTTATTGTGTATTTCCTTTGTATGACATAAAAGTACACTTGGAAACATTGCAAATTGAAGGCACATTCTAAGTATACATCATATATTTACACTACCTACATGCGTTGCCCCCCTCCCCCCCCAAGCAGTACAACCCTGGGGTCTCAGTATCTGTATACACATATATCAACCACACTACAAAGTGTAATATATAATGTTGTGTCCTCCCTCACGGATAGGGCCAGTCAGTGGTGCTAACAACCTTGCTCTGCTAAACTCAAACATCCAACTATGCTCATTAAGGGTACTTGTGCTTTTACACAGCTAGGCTTCTACACACTCTAGTGTCGTTAGGCTGGTGTTCTCATATGAACCTCTGATTGTATGTGCCTATGCAGGCCTTCAAACCTGTTGTCCAACTACATAGCCTGCTGATGTCATCTAATATAAGTTCACCTGCAACCATGTAAAATTCAAACTTGTGCCGTGGAGCATGCATAAAATACTGAGTTCTGTACTCTGTTATTTCAGATAGGTAGGGGTTCAGTTCTTACTGCAGTTAAGTGTGTGTGTGTGTGTGTGTGTGTGTGTGTGTGTGTCTAGCCAGAAGTGCAAGTCTGTATCCTGAAGTTACTGGCCCAGTCCTATAAATAGACAGTATTTTGATACTTGCACCTGCCTACACATTCATTTCAAGCAGGCCTCCCAACTTCTTCTCATCAAATTGCACTGCTGATGTCATTCACTATACGCTGACCTACCATGGTGCTTGCCTAGAGTAGTGTGTTCTGTATTCTGTGCACTTAGATAGGTAGGGGCTCTTTTCTTACTGTAGTCAATGTGGTGGGTATGTTTGTCTCTACTCAGCAGAGTAGATGTGTTATTATACAGTTACTTCTCCAATGGCATGGATTAACAGTATTTTGACACTTGCACCTGCCTACATATCCATGTCAGGCATGTCTCCCACCTTCTTTTTTCCAAAATGCACTGCTGATGTCATCCACTGTAAGTTGACTAGCAGCCATGTAAAAGTCAGATTTGTGCAGGGCACGTGTGTAATGTACTGTGTTCTTTAGTATCCATACCTAGATATGTAGGGGTCCAGTTCTAACTGCAGTCAAATGGATATGTGTGTCTCTGCTCAGCAGTGTAGACATACTATCCTACAGTTACTTCTCCAATGGCATGGTTTGACAGTATTGTGATACTTGCATAAGCTTACGCATCCATTTCATGCAGACCTCCCAACCTTTTGTATCCCACATGGCCTACTGATGTCATCTAATATAAGTTGACCTGCAGCCATGTAAAACTCAAGAGTTGCGCAGTGTTGCTTGAGTAAAATGCTGTGTTTTGTAGTATTTGTACTTATATAGGTAGGGGTTGTGTGTGTGTGTGTGTGTGTGTGTGTGTGTGTGTGTGTGTGTGTGTGTGTGTGTGTGTGTGTTTGTGTGTGTGTGTATATGTGTGTGTTTGTGTGAGCTGTCACTTAATATTACTAAGAGCATTTTACACCAGCATGTGGGACACTGTTATCACCATATGCTCAACAGACAATGCTGATGCCATTACCTACATTAGATTATTGCATATGCAGTCATCTCATCAGGGCATGATCAGACACTGGCCTGGAGCTCAGGTAGATGTCACCTTAGGTTCCTAGATTCATAGGAGGTTACTAGGCTATTGATGCTAGCACCTTTATAAACATAGCCATGTTATACCTTTGTTCCCTTATTCATCAAGTTGTGTGGTCTGTATTAGTAGCACAGGTCTATGATCAGCAATGAATGACATTATCCAAGGACATAGGTGACACCCGTGAGATAAATTTATGGTCTCCTTATCAGTTGTCTAAGTTAATGCTTAAATAGGGCAATTGAGGAGCTCTGTTTTTTGTGAACTGGGAGTTTGTTCCAGAGGAGTTGCAAACTCTGGGAGACACGTGTCTCTCCAGCATGTCCTGTTAATGCAGCAGGCTAGGTTAAGATTGCTAGAATGAGTGAATCTTGCCCCATGTGGCTTACAGATGTGCAGCATTTCTGTTAGGGCAGGGACTGAGGCTGCTCTGTAGGCCAGGCCAAGTTGCCTCTCAGCAGCCTATAAGATACATAGAACAGTGACAGAGCCTTCAGTCTGTCCATGTAGGTCATGTGGTGAAGGCCCTGAATTTTATTGGTGAAAAACCTTTCATGTCTCTTCGGCTGTGGCAGGTGTCTGGTGTGGTACACACAGAAAGGAGTGTTGTACTCTATTAGCGGTCTGATGAGGAATGAGTACAGGGGAGTTATAACATCCTTAGCTCTGAATGCAATGTCTTTACTTATGAGATGAACAAGATAGAAGACCTTCCTTACCATTGTGGATGCATGGTGATCAAAGTTAAGGTTGCTATCAACCTGTGTTCCCAGATCCCTCAGCACACGATTTGAGCTAAGACGAGTACTGTTAATACTGTAATTTCCAAAAAATACACTCAATAGGCAGTCACTGGAAACACATCCAACTTTTAAGGGTGCCACTGGTACCTTGGTAAACAGCCTTCAAGGAATAACATAAGCCACCATCCATACTCATTTTATGTCAAACTACTCCAATTAAACAATCATCTCATCACCCAATAATCTACTACAAGAACCTGCTTAAACAAACATAGCCTTAAAAAGGGGTAAAATATTGTTCCATATACAATAAGTTACAAAACATCATGTATAAATATTATAACTTATATATTTAAATTCACATTTAGATTCATACCTTTAGTTTTAAAGTATTGTAATTTAGAATGAACCTGGCTTTCCATTTTTAATAAACTAGCTAAAAAGTCCCCACCCCTAGCAATAAAAGGTGTAGCCAACACACTAAAAAAGAAACTAACATCAGAATCCACATGTGCATTAATAAAGTGTTCAGCTACTGGGCTATCTAAATTCCTATTTCTAATATGTCCCAGATGTTCAAAAATTCTAACTTTTATCATTCATTTTGTCTGTCCAACATACCACCTCACAGGAGTACACCGACACCCTACAATATAAATCACCCCATAAGAAACGCATGAAAACCTTCTCATTGAATGAAATAATTTACGATTCATTTTTCTACCTGAAATATTCTTAATCCTAGAACATATTTTACATCTTCCACAAGGGAAGGAACCCACATTAGCCCCCTGGAAAGAAACCTTCTTGAAACCTAACAACTCCCTTAAATTTAAATACTTCTGATAAGAGAATGTAAAACGTGAAGGGAACAAATGCTTTAGTTGCTTATCTTCACAAATCTTTCACTGACCTCCTCAAAATATCAGAAAATGGGGAAAATCTGTTAACAAAAAAACAATACTTTGTCCTGCCTATCAGTTTCCAGATCTGAATGATGCCTTTTAAAACCATCATAACTATCATATCTCTGACCACAGCTACTGCCCCCTACCCTTGACACACTATCCATAGCTTTTTTTCAAACTAACACTAGAATAACCTCTTTGCAACTATTTCCATTCCACCTTCATGAACTTTTCTTCCACCAAATTCTTATCAGAAGCATTCTCATAAATCCTTTTAAATTCACCCACAGGCAATGCTTCCATAAGATGCGATGGGTGCATGCTACTGGCCTGTAAAAAAATTACTAATTGCAGTAGACTTCACATGGGGTTTATGTTCTACCTTCAAACCTTCCTTAACATAAAATTCCACATCCAGAAATTATATATTCATTCTATTCACAGTAAAAGTAAACTGCAACCCCAGTTCATTATGGTTGAACTGATCAATAAATACAGTAAACTCATCCAAATTCCCCTTACATATTTTAATTTATTTATTTATTTTACATTTGTTGACCAGGCTAGTCTAGCTGGATTCATGTCAATTTTCATTAAGGCCCAGGGAGAAAAGCTCCACTAACAGAATAGTAAAATTAGTAAAAAAAAAAGTAGTAAAAATCAATGCTAGTAGAACAGCCAACGAAAATACATCAGGGGAAAATTCCTATACAAAGGTATTGTTAAAGTGAGAGAGAATCATGTTTAGCATTGATATACACAAGACAGAATTTGTTAAGCCATTTACATAAGGGAGAAATTATTTGAGACAAAGTATTTTTTATTTATCTATTTATTTTTTTTGAGTGATCGATCGATCCATATAAAAATTAAATCATCAATATGCTTAAACACAATAACATTCCTTGCAAAACAAATCTGTAGAATAAATAATTATATTCTTTAAAAAGGCCATAAAAATAATAGCATAGCTGGGAGCAAAAGAAGCCCCCATCGCTGTGCCTTCTTTTTAGCGAAAAAATAATCGTCCACAAAACAAAAATAATTATGCATTAAAAAAATTCCAATACTTCCACCAGAAAGGCTATACATGATCTCTCCCCTAACATCCAAAGAACTGCTTCTATTACCACCTTCTTTTAATATTGGTGTATAAAGCTTTAATATCTACTGTAGCCCAGCAAAAATCTTTACACCACTGAATTTTGTTCACTTCTTGACACATATCAGCAGTACACTTAATATGGGAAGGAACTTTAGATAGAAAGTTCTTTAAATGGAAATCTAGAAAAATCCCAGTATTTTGCATGAATGACCTCACATACACAATAGTTGGTCTACCAGGGGGGTCATTTAGATTCTTGTGCACTTTAGGGATTGCATAAAAAATAGGGTCTTTGGGATGTTTAACATGCAACTTACTTACATCCCTCTCTGTAAAAAAAAACAAGTCCTTCCTCTTTATCCAAAATGTCTCTTAACTGACTGTTGTAATGTTTCCTGGGGTTGTTTCCCAATTTTTCATATTCTGGACCAGCTAGCAGATCAAACACCATTTTATCATACTTCTCCTTGGAAAACAACACTCAGTTACCCCCCTTGTCAGCCTGACAAAATTTAACATCACATTCTGCGCTGCTAGATAACTTGTGTCCATTCACCCCTAGATACATTATACACTTTTCTCGCTCTAACAAACTTATGGTTTTCAAGTTTTACTTTTTTACATAATACCCTTTCAAAACTTTGAACAACGTTAGAAGATTTAGGGGAAATGAAAATACTAGAATAGGGAAAATAAGGCACCTTTAATTTCCCATAACCAGTAAAATAACCTACTTCCACTTCACCTTCATTTTCAGAAAAAATATCTATCGATTCATTTTCATGTATAGACATGTCAAGCAATGAATCTTCAGTATAAAACATTTCATTATTATCAGTTTCAACAAGTGTTTGTTTTCCTTCAAAATATACTTGTAAATACAAATAATGGTGATTGACAGGTTGACAGACGAGATCAGACAGGAGTCCCTGTGGACTATGATGTTTGCAGATGACATTGTGATCTGCAGTGAGCGTAGGGAACAGGTGGAGGAGACCCTGGAGAGGTGGAGATCTGCTCTAGAGAGAAGAGGAATGAAGGTCAGCAGGACTAAGACAGACTATATGTGTGTGAATGAGAGGGAGGAATGGTGAGGATGCAGGGAGTAGAGGTGGCGAAGGTGGATGAGTTTAAATACTTGGGATCAACAGTTCAGAGTAATGGTGAGTGTGGAAGAGATGTGAAGAAGAGAGTACAGGCAGGATGGAGTGGGTGGTGAAGAGTGTCAGGAGTGATTTGTGACAGACGAGTACCAGTAAGTGAAAGGGAAGGTCTACAAGAGGGTAGTGAGACCAGCTATGTTATATGGGTTGGAGACAGTGGCACTGACAAAAAGGCAGGAGTCAGAGCTTGACGTGGCAGAGTTGAAGATGTTAAGATTTTCACTGGGAGTGACGAGGATGGACAGGATTAGGAATAAGTATATTAGAAGGTCAGCCCAGGTTGGAAGGTTTGGAGACAAAGCCAGAGAGGCAAGATTACGTTGGTTTGGACATGTGCTGAGGAAGGAGGCAGAGTATATTGGGAAAAAGATGCTAAGGATGAAGCTGCCAGGTAACAAGAAAAGAGGAAGGCCTAAGATAATGTTTATGGATGTGGTGAGAGAAGACATGCAGGTGGTTGGTGTGACAGAGCAAGATGCAGAGGACAGGAAGAAATGGAAACAGTTGATCTGCTGTGGCGACCCCTGACAGGAGCAGCCTAAAGAAGAAGAAGAAGGCAGATTTTTACAAAACTTTTTAATGTCCAAAATAACACCTGCCAAAGACTGAAAACAAATGGGAACAAACTTTCTTCCCTTTAGCAGCAACTTTTCAAGGTCTTTAGTAATGCTGGCATTTGACAAGTTTATAATATGCAGCTGACCAGGCATACATACCCTATTTTCTTCATTTTCACTAAAAAAATGAACATCAGTCACAGTTTCCCCCAGATTCTCTATAGCTTGCATGGCATGCAAGATCAGTGCAGGAGCTCCAGCAGGCAATATGTCAGCCATGTGATCCAGGAACAGCCTGCAGGGGCATGCACGAGTGCTCCTGCACTAATCCTGCATGGACTAAGCCCCTGTATGCAAATCACCCCAATTGCAGGAGAAATCTATGCAAATGAGGTGATTTAGCAATCCAGGAAGCTTGCAACCAGCCATGCAGGACTAGTGCAATCTGCAGAAATGTACTCGGTTAGTAACCAAGTACATATCTGCAAAATCCAAAATGGAGCTGTGACAGCTCCAAGTAAAGGCTGAATATCATGTAGTAAGCATGCCAATGGCCAAGTATAAGGCCACTGACATTGCAAACAGAGAAAAAAATAAAATAATCAACTCTTTTTTTTTTATCCGCTCTCTGCTGTCTAAGCATAGGGCAGCTGCACGCAAATGGGATTGGGGGGGAAATAACAAAATAAACCTAAATTAAGCATTCTAACTAAAATCAGTATTCTGCCATGCAAGTCAATGGTAGGCAGAAGACAACATGGCCAGTGAGTAGTGGTTGCTAATGGGGAAGGTTCAGTGTGAGACATGTAACTATACATTAGCAGGCAATCCTATGTAAATGAGGGGAAGGATAGTGAATCCCAGCTTTCCCTAGCATGTGAGTCAGGTCCCAACAGTGTAAGAATGTCTTAACCTGCCTAGCACTCTTTACAATGCCTAAGCGGGTGTGCAGACTGCGCACCTGTTTTTAAAGGCAGAAAAAAAAAGTTAAACCAGGAAATAGCAACAGTGTGCACATTTGTGCACTCTGTTTGCACGGCGCACCCCCAGGCTTAAACAGGAAGGCAATTGGAAGGGGAAAAAGCAGTAGCAAGGTAACCAAGGAGAACTAGCATAGCTGGCAGGTGAAATGTATTAGAATCAGCCAATTACACAGGCAGCAGACCAGCCTAGCACAGAACTAAACTATGCAAACATCTTTCCTTCTGGTTTTTCCCACAATCTACACCACCGGTGTAAACAAGCAGGGAACTTTTAACACTCACAACAGCAAAATGATAGGGGCTGCAATAGCTATCATACAACAACTTGTGGAATAGGCTGAGGGTGGTGAGGATGTGAATGCTGTTGACCAACCCACAGTGAGGAGACGGAGAAGGGTGTACAGACCCAGGGAAACCTACCAGGGGCTACATGAGCTGGAGATAGTGGAGCGCTATAGGGTGGACAGGGACCTCCTACAGCAAATTGTTGAGCTGTGCCGGCCATGCCTCACACACAGAACTAACAGAGGGGAACCCATCCCAGTGGATACCAAGGTATGGGTAGGCCTAAGAATACTAGCTACAGGTACCTTCCAAAGGCCAACTGGGGATATGATGGGGATCTCACAGGCATCCACATCCAGGGTACTCCACCAGTTCCTGAATGCCATGTCAGCACATGTCAGTGAGCATGTATATTTCCCCAACACCTGTGAAGCATTGGCCAGCAATATGCAACAGTTCCACCAAATAGCAGAATACCCTGAGGTAGTGGGTGCTATAGACTGCACAAACATATGCATCAAAGCACCACCCGGTGAGCGAGGTAGGGTCTACATCAACCGCATGGGCTTCCCCTTCATCAACTGCCAGGTCATGTGCGATGCTCAGGAAATAATAATGAATGTGTTTGCTGGCTGCCCTGGATGTTATCATGATTCCCACATCTGGCATGTGACACAGCTGTACCAGAGATTTGCCAGTGGGGACATCCCTGATGGCCACTTATTGGGGGATGCTGGATACACACTGGAGCCATGGCTGATGACACCCATCAGAAATGCACACACACCTGAACAAGAACTCCATAACGAGGCACACGCACAGACTAGAATTATAGTAGAGCATGTGTTTGGGATGCTCAAGTCATGGTTCCGGTGCCTGGACACATCTGGTGGAACCTTGCAGCTACATGTACCCAAATTGTCCTCGAATGTGCCATGCTACACAATATGATCCTGTGGAAACAGCTGTAGCAGGAACAGCATGGGGCAGGACCACATAGCCCCCCACCATTGCCAAGACCTGCACAGGCACAGAGTGACTTGTAGGAGGAACAACCTGAGCCTTCCCCAGTAGGCAGAAGGAGACCTGCCCAGTATGCCCTGACCTTCGCAAAGAGGCAACACATAGCACATACACTGACACAGGAGGGACACAGGGAATGACAACTCTCTCTGACTCTCATATACAGTAAAAGGGATGCCAAACATTACACTACCTGTGCTTAACCAAGTGTAGGGAGTGTACTATGTGCATCTGACATAGGCAGCCCTGCAGCACCACCCTCAATACTGGGGCTCCCAAAGGTAAGTGCCTCACACATGCCAGTCAGGGGGGTTCACATACCCAGCAACAGTCACAGACAGCAGGACAGGTGTAGACAAACACAAACAAAGGCTGTGCTATGGCCTCTGAATGATACCTATTGGTAACCCCCCCCCCCAGGCCTGCACAGACAGACGACAGCAGATCAGGCAGTGGGATGTCAGTTCTGAAGGGTAGGAAGTCTGAAAGTAATATGTAGGTAAATAAAAGCTAAGATCTGTAGTACACTGGTATACCTCTAGGCAGCATGATAGGTAAGACTACAGAATGAAATGGAGTACCTGACATACCAATACAGTCATAGCAAATGTGTACAAGTGTCAGGTATGCCCCCCATCCTACGTAAACCTGTAGAAATAGTTAGGTGTGCCCCCCCCATCCTACGTAGAAATGTAGTAACAGTCAGGTGTGCCCCCAATACTGTGTAGAAATTTAGAAATAGTCACGTGTGCCCCCCCATCCCATGTAGAAATGTAGTACCAATCAATGCCATGTGATTGACGGATACCCTGCAGAAACAGTATGCTACCTGTAGGTGTACAACACATAGATCAGCACTGCATTACAGACTGCCTGGACTTGATACCCACATTCAATACAGACAGGCATGCTAGGCATCCTCACACACTTAAAAAAATGAAGGCACTGACAGTCAACACTGAAAGGTCATACTGGCCATACTCACACACTTAAACACATGAAGGCCCTGTCTGCAAACACCAGTGGACTAGACATAACTGGCAGTCAAAGATGTTAGTGCAGACACTCCTCAGTATGCACCACACATGCTTTGCACACAAAGTGGACAGGAATACAGACATATATCTGAGGACAACACACTATAATAAGGCAATGGTAGACGTACGTAGATGTGTGGAAGAAGGTGACTGTGACAAGGAGCCATCCAGGCCTGTCCCACCCAGCACACAGCCAAAGGGCCACAACCACATGAGGTTCAGATGTTACTCACTGTAGATACTAGCCACCAGTATCTGTCAGCAGTACAGACTATGTGGTGCACGTGCTAGCTGTCCAACATGACTGTACAAGGAAGGTATCATCTAACATCTGTATACGTGTACCTGTGAAATATGAACTTGTGTGTACCCGCATGTGGTGTGTCAACCTCAAGATGAATGGTTTATGGCCCATGCACACACACTACCCTCCCCATAGCCCTACTATGACAAGCCTGCTGAGGTCATCCACTGTGAAATACAACTTTGGGAGAGCTGTAGCCCAGTAATCTCTGTGGTGCATCCCATAACTGCGTACTGATGTAGTGTGATAAACTAGTTAGGTAGGAGTTCTCATCCCAGACTTGGCAAGTATGTGTTTGTGTGTCTGTCTATGTAGAGAGCAATGCTTTTTAGGGTAGTCACACTCCCTACAATTCAAATGCTCAACTTTGGCAAGGCTGCTGATGTCATCCACCTAGAAATACACCTCTGGGAAGGTTGCCGCTCTGTAATCTACCTAGCGTGTGCCATAACTGTGTACTGCTGTAGCGTGATATAGGACTCCTGGTAGGGTTCTATTCCCACCCATGGCAGTTCTGGATGCTTTGTCTGTCTTTCAATGTCTGTGTAGGGAGCAATGGGCTAGTCACACTCAGTACATTTCAAATGCCCTACTTTGGCAATCCTGCTGATGTCATTCATTATGAAATACACCTTTGGGGAAGGAGTTTTCCAGTAATCCCTGTGGTGCATCCTGTAACAGCTCCATGTTGTAGTGTGATATAGACCTCTAGCTTTGTTTGTATAACTTGAGCACTAATCCAGGCCTTCTTAAAAGTATTCAGTTGTATTTATTACAGCTTGGTAGTAACCTGATTAAAGTGTAGCTATCAATCTAAGTATTTTGGTTTAAGCACTTGGGCTTCAGACCAGTTGTTTTACATTAAGAAGGTTTGTGGTCTGCACTGTTGTGGCAGGACAGGTTAGCTTACAGCCTTCTAAGTTGGGAACTGCTGATTGAAGGCTCAGTGTTTGTTATTCTAAAAGTGTATTAGTTCTGGTTTTAGCACTTGGGCTTCAGGCCAGTTATTTTACATTAAGAAGGTTCATGGTCTGCACACTTGTGGGAGGAGAGGCTGGACAATGCCCTTCTGAGCTGGGAATTTCTGGTTAAAGGCTTATAGTGCCTGCATATTTGAACTGTTTTTTACTGAAATTGGTGTGCCTTGTTTGTTGTAGCATAGACTAGATCCAGGCCTGCTGAATATAGCTTTGTTTGCATAACTTGAGCACTAATCCAGGCCTTCTTAAAAGTATTCAATTGTATTTATTACTGCTTGGTAGTAACCCGATTAAAGTGTAGCTATCATTCTAAGCCTTTTGGTTTAAGCACTTGGGCTTCAGACCAGTTGTTTTACATTAAGAAGGTTTGTCATTTGCACTGTTGTGGCAAGACAGGTAGCTGACATACGTCTAAGTTGGGAACTGCTGATTGAAGGCTCAGTGTCTGTTATTCTAAAAGTGTATTAGTTCTGGTTTAAGCACTTGGGATTCAGGCCAGTTATTTTGCATTAAGAAGGTTCGTGGTCTGTACTCTTGTGGGAGGAGAGGCTGGACTCTGCCCTTCTGAGCTGGGAATTTCTGGTTAAAGGCTTATAGTGCCTGCATATTTGATCTGTTTCTTACTGAAATTGGTGTGCCTTGTTTGCTGTAGCATAAACTAGATCCAGACCTGCTGAATCTAACTTTGTTTGTATGACATGAGCACTAATCCAGGCCTTCTTTTTTGGAGAAGGTTCCCCTGCACCCCAGTGGCAGGAGTGTTCAGTTAGAACTTGTCTGATTGAAGACTACAGGAACAGGGCTCGGTTTTGCAATTTTGTTTTTACTGGTTAATTGGGTAATTTGTTTAAAAGCCTTTTTTGATTGCTTGTAGTCACCTAATGCTGTTTTAAGTGTATTTTTTCTACTATATATAGTTGTTTAAAGCTGTTTTAAGTGTATTTTTTACTGTTTTGCCTTATCTTTTCAAAAAAAAAAAAAAAAAGCATTTCCCTTGTCTCCCACCTTTCTAAGCTAGTATAGTTCAGTTTTCAGGCTAGTGCTGAATTCACGGCTGTGTTATAATTTTCTGGGCCATTTTGGGCTAATTTCTATCTCTTTAATTTCCCTGCTGTAAAAACCATGTTTGCATGGTTTTGCACATCTGGGCAGCGCTGGTTAGCTAGGCTAAATTTATCCCAGCTCCACCAAGTCTCCTCTTCAGATTTCCCCTTAAAAGTAGTCTAACTCTCAACTAAGCACTTAAAAAGCATCCTACAGTCCAGCACTTGCTCAGACCTAATAGCAAGCACTAATATACCCCGACACTTGATTGCCCAGTAGGGCAAGGCTCATTATTCACCCCTCACCAACCAAGCAACTAAGCAGCTCACCCTACTATTCAGGCATGACAAAAGGGCAATTTCAGGTATACTCTCCAGTCCAGCTGGTGAACCTGGGTATCCTGAGGCAATGTTACAACTGCCTCATGTACACAGACAACCCTCTCCTCCTACCACAAAACATTAACATATGCGAGAGATGCAATTATATAGCTAAACTGGAGGCTAAACTCTCTCCATCCAAGACTGGAACAGGCAGTCATGAGGAGAAGGTTAACACTTGCACCACACCTCCAGCCTCACATAGGCATACTAAACCAGCACTGGCAAAAAATACACATAAATACACAAAATCATACTCAGAGGCTCTAAATAAAAACCCGTAAAAGCATCACAGACCTCCAAAGAAGACAGCCAAGAAACCTGCACCTCCTGTCACAAACCAGACAACACATAAAACACAAAATCAGTGTGCCGCACAATCACAGCCCTTAAGGTGAAATAACATACCTAACACACTAGTAATAGGTGACTCTATAGTCAGGCATGCTGACATCCCACTCACTAGGCTGGACAAGGAGAAGGTTACTGTTAGCTGCCTGTCGGGAGCCAGTATCTGCCACATAACACAATCACTCAGGTCACTCCAGAACAAGTACAAATATGACTCTGTCACTGTTCATGTTGGTGTGAATGAGCTGAGATGTACTTCCCTGGACTACATAAAAAGAGACATGGAAGAGCTCTCTGATCATGTAGTCCAGGTGGGTATGACCCTGACCCTGAGTAGCATCCTGCCCTCACCAAGAATAATATTGCAGTATAAAGACAAAAATGATCAATTTCAACAATTGGCTAAGCTTCTGGTGTCATTCAAAGGGGATCCAGTGTCTGTCAGCCTGGGATGACATGCTCGACAGGCCTTGTTGCTTCACAAGAGACAGCTTGCACCTGTCACCCCTAGGCTTTCGAATATTGGCCAAGGCTCTTGCTGCCCCCATATTGCCTTTTTTGGGCAAGGCTCAAAAGTCAAACCCACCTCCATAAACAGCACAAATAAAAAAAATGAGGGTTATGCTACTCAACACCAGGAGTTTAAATCTCAAAATGCATGCTCTCGAAGCATTCATCAGTATGGAGAACGATGACATCTGTGCAGTAACTGAAACCTAGTTCAAGGCTCCACAGAGTACACCAGCACTACCGGGCTACAACTCATACCACACATTTCGGCCACAGAACATGGACCGAAACACAAAAGGGGGGTGTATCCATATTCATCAAGGATACTTACACCTCCAGGTTAGTGGCGCAGCATGATACCTCCAAGATCATCCATGTGCAACTAACATCAGGCAAATCTGCAGTGCAAATTGTGGCCTGCTACAGATCACCCTCAATGACCCAGGACCACCAATCCACCTTTCTGGAGACACTGGAAAACATGAAGGTCCTACCGAACACCCTGATATTGGGCAATTTCAATTACCCTACCATTAACTGGGGAAACTACTCAAGTACAAACTCCCAGGTCCAGCGCTTCCTGGAATTTATCAACTCAAATGCCCTGGATCAGCTGGTAAACTTCCCTACCAGAGGTGAAAACTTACTGGACCTGGTCATCACCAACATGGGCGACAGGTGTTCCACACCAGAGGTCAACCTGTCACTGGTTAGATCAGACCATAAACTAATCACTCTGGATGTTCACACCACACCACCATCTCCAACTAAGAAAACCACAGTGAAAAACTTTTCTATAGCAAACTTCACCTTACTTAAGACAGAGGTGGTAAGTTTCACAGCCCCCACGCTAAAGGATAACAGTGTCCAAGATGCAGGAACCTTTACAAATGCACTCTATGAGCACCTACAAGGATGCTTGGATCATTCCATCCCTAGCAAAACCAAGACTCACTACCCTAAGAGAAGGAAACCAGTCTGGTGGACCACTGCTATAAACAGGCTATACAATAGAAGGAGGAAACTAGTTCAGAAAAAAAGCAAATCCCAAGAAGGAAAGACATCCCTGATCAGTATCAGCAAGAAACTAAGGTCCCTCATAAAATCCTCCAAGGCTAACATTGAAAGAACAATAGCCAAGAATTCAAAAGATAACCACAAAGCCTTCTTTAGCTATGTCAAGAATCTAAGTGGCAACTCACAGATATGCTTTGAGCTAGCGCAAAATAGCACAAAATATACTGAACCCACTGATATTGCCAACATCCTGGCAGATATATTCAGTGAAAACTTCAGCCCCCCTCTCACCCCCAAAAGGTCCCACAACAATACCAGAAAAGTGTAGTGCCCCAGAAATCACAGACGCACAGGTGAAAACAGCCCTTTCAAAAGCCAAAAGCACAGCATCAATGGGGCCAGATGATGTCCCAGGCTGCGTCTTGCATGAAGTACAGAATGAACTAACTACCTACCTAAACACACTGTTCAACCTCAGCCTCTCCAAAGGCTAAGTGTCCATAGAATGGCACACAGCAACGGTTATTCTGGTCCACAAAGGAGGGGCCACAAAAGACCTGGTAACTATCCCCCCATAAGCCTGACTAGCCTGGTCTGCAAGGCTATGGAGCGCAACATCATGGAACTCATTAACAAAGACATTGGGAACCTCCAAACACTTGACCCGACCCAGTTAGGCTTTGTTAAGGGCAGATCATGCCTACTAAACCTGGTTGACTTCTTCAAGACAGTCGCCAAGGCCATAGATGAGGGGAAGGTAGTTCACACAGCCTACCTTGACCTTGCCAAGGCTTTTGACACCATTCCCCACTCAGGAATTATAGAAAAACTCACCAGCCTTAACATTAACCCCTACATCACGAGATGGGTTGCAAAATGGCTTACAGACAAAACTCACACGGTAAGAATAGCGGGCTCCAGGTCCGACTCTAAACCAGTCACAAGTGGTGTCCCACAAGGCTCGGTCCTGGGACCCATACTGTTCATCATATACTTCTCAGAAGTACAGGCAAACACAGAAGGACTATGGCTAACCAAGTTTGCTGATGACTGCAAACTGGGAGCCAAAATTGACTCTGCGGCTGACACAGACATTCTCCAAAAGGGCTTTACTGAGATGGACACCTGGTGTCAAAGTCATGGTCTCAAACTAAATGCCTAAAAATGCATAGTCATCCCATTTGGGAAAAACAAAACACCCATGAATTACCACATAGGTGGCAGCCTCCTTAATACAGAAGAGGTAATAAGAGATCTGGGGACCCAGGTAGATAGTAATCTCTCCTTTGACAATCATATTGTCAAAGTAGTTAGGAAATCTTTCTATGTAGCCCATCTAATTACTAAAAGGATGGCATCTAGAAATAAAGAGGTTATAGTGCCCCTCTACTGGTCACTCATCAGACCCATCCTAGAGTACAATGCCCCGTTTGGGATGTACCTCACAAGACACTTCCAACAGCTGGAAAGACCACAAAAGTACCTCACTAAGAGGATTACTGATCTCAAATATATGTCCTATGCAGCCCGACTGGAACAACTCCAGCTGTACTCAGTGGCATATCGCTTACTCAGAGGTGACCTCTGCCTGACTTACAAAGCCATGTCCAACTCAGAACTGATGGACATGTACCACCTAAAGAAATCCAAGTCACTGCGAGCCACTTGTTCTAGTGAGCTAAACCTCACCACAACAAGAAATAGAACATGCTGGAGGGAGTTGTGGCCGAAACCTGTGGTATGAGTTGTAGCCGGGTAGTGCTGGGGAGCTCTCTGGAGCCTTGAATCAGCTTTCAGTTACTGCACAGATGTGGATGTTCTCCATACTGAGTAGTGCTTCGAGCGCATGCATTTTGAGATTTAAACTCCTGGCGTTGAGTAGCATAACCCTCAGTTTTTTGTTAATTGTGCTGTTTATGGAGGTGGGTTTGACTTTTGAGCCTTGCCTAAAAAAGGCACTATGGGGGCAACAAGAGCCATGGCCAGTATTCGAAAGCTTAGGGGTGACAGGTGCAAGCCATTTCTTGTGAAGCAAAGTGGCTTGTCGAGCATGTTGTCCCAGGCTAACAGACACTGGATCCCCTTTGAATGACACCAGAAGCTTAGCCAATTGTTGAAATTGATCATTTTTTCTTTATACTGAGGTATCATTCTTGGTGAGGGCAGGATGCTTCTCAGGGTCAGGGTCATACCAGCCTGGGCTACATGATCAGTGAGCTCTTCCATGTCTCTTTTCATGTAGTCCAGGGAGGTACATCTCAGGTCATTCACACCAACATGAACAATGACAGAGTCATATTTGTACTTGTTCTGGAGTGACCTGAGTGCTTGTGTTATGTGGCAGATTCTGGCTCCCGACAGGCAGCTAACAGTAACCTTCTGCTTGTCCAGCCTAGTGAGTGGGACGTCAGTGTGTCTGACTATAGAGTCACCTATTACTAGTGTGTTAGGTATGTTATTTCGCCTTAAGGGCTGTGTTTGTGCGGCACACTGATTTTGTGTTTTATGTGTTGTCTGGTTTGTGACAGGAGGTGCAGATTGTTAGGGTGTCTGCTTTGGAGGTCTCTGATGCTTTTGCAGGTTTTTATTTAGAGCCTCCAAGTATGATTTTGTGTATTTATGTGTATTTTTTGCCAGTGCTGTTTTAGTAGGTCTGTGTGCGGCTGGAGGTGTGGTGCAGGTGTTAACCTTCTCCTCCTGAGTGTCTGTTCCAGTCTTGGGTGGAGACAGCTTAGCTTCCAGTTTGGATGAATAATTGCATCTCTCACATATGTTAGTGTTTTGTGGTAGGAGGACAGGGTTGTCTGTGTACATGAGGCAGTTGTAACATTGCCTCAGGATACCCAGATTTACCAGCTGGACTAGAGAGTACACCTGAAATTGACCTTTGGTCATACCTGAATAGTTGGGTGAGCTGCTTAGTCGCTTGGTTAGTCTGTGGTGAATAATGAGCCTTGCCTTGCTGGGCAATCAGTGTCAGGGTATATTAGTGCTTTCTATTAGGTCTGAGCAAGTGCTGGGCTGTAAGATACTTTCTGAGTGCTTAGGTTGAGAGTTAGACTAGTTTCAAGGGAAAAACTGAAGAGGAGACTTAGTGGAGCTGGGAATAATTTAACCGTAGCTAACCGGCGCTGCCCAGTGCGTAAAACAATGCAAACACATTTTTTTATAGTAGGGAAATGAAAGAGATAGAAATTAGCCCAAAATGGCCAATGAACTACTAACTTCTAGGCTGGAACCACTCCTCCAGGGACAGATAGGTTACACAAAGCTCCCCTCTCTCAAAGGTGAACAGAGAAAGTTCATTCTATCCAAGTAAGGTATGGGCAACTCAGAAACTAGTATCATAGCCCTGAATTCAGCACTAGCCTAAAAACTGGACTATACTAGCTTAGAAATGCGGGAAACAAGGAATTTTTTTTTTTTGTTTTTTTTTTTA
The DNA here is from genome assembly GCF_019279795.1 of Protopterus annectens. NCBI lineage: Eukaryota > Metazoa > Chordata > Ceratodontiformes > Protopteridae > Protopterus > Protopterus annectens. The sequence goes on from NC_056745.1 coordinate 593,030,713, forward strand.
AAAGATAAGGCAAAAACAGTAAAAAAATACACTTAAAACAGCTTTAAACAACTACAAACAATCAGAAAAGGCTATTGCACTTTAGTGTGTAGCCTACAACAGTTAAACAAATTATTTAAACAAAACCAACTTTTTAAAAGTGCAGGCAGTCAAATAAGTACAATATGTGAAAAAAACAAGATTTTAAATCACAATAAATGCTGGAAAATCTGCGTTTAGGCAGAAAACAGTTAAGTACAGCAAGACAGTACAGAAAACTGATACTTAATCACTCCAAAGGCTCTTCTAAGCTAGAAGACTTGTATCAGTTTAAGGCTTTCTAGTGCTACCCAGTAGGTTAGTTACAGGAAAGATGGGAAACAAGAGCAGATGTGGTCTTTTAAACCAGAAAGTTGAAAGAGACGGACAAACTATCCAAACGACAAACGGCCAATAGCTACAATTTCTGGGCCAGGAACCACTCCTCTTGTGGTAGATAGGCTACCTAATGCTTACCACTCCCACTGATAAGCTAGAAGGCTTCCCTCCAACACTGAAAGGTTTGGGGGCTCAGAAGCTTACAAAAAGTCCTGGATACAGCAAATCTGTACCTGGACTAGACTAGTTACAGAAAAGGCGGGGAACAAGTACCAATGCAGGCTTTTAAGCCAGCAAGTTGAAAGAGATGGAAAACTGCCCAAACGGCCAAATAAACTACAATTTCTGGGCCAAAACTCACTCTTCCTGTGGAGGATAGGCTACCTAGTGCTTACCACTCCCACTGATAAGCTAGAAGGCTTCCCTCTAACACAGAAAGGCTTTGGGGGCTCAGAAGCTTACTAACAATCCTGGAAACAGCAACTCTGTACATGGACTAGACTAGTTACAGGAAAGATGGGGAACAAGTAAAAATGCAGGCTTATAAGCCAGCAAGTTGAAAGAGATGGAAAACTGCCCAAACGGCCAAATAAACTACAATTTCTGAGCCAAAACTCACTCTTCCCATAGAGGATAGGCTACTAATGCTTACCACTCCCACTGATAAGCTAGAAGGCTTCCCTCTGGCACAGAAAGGCTTGGGGGGCGCAGAAGCTTACAAAGAGTCCTGGATACAGTAAGTCTGTACCTGGACTAAACTAGTAACAGGAAAGGCAGGAAACAAGTGCAAATGCAGGCTTTTAAATTAGAAGATTGAAAGAGATGGAAAAGCTTCCCAAACGGCCAATAAACTATCATTTCTGGGCCAGAAACCACTCCTCCTGTGATAGATAGGTTACCTAGTGCTTACCACTCCCACTGATAAGCTAGAAGGCTTCTCTCCAACACAGAGGGGCTTGGGGGGCTCAGATGCTTACCAACAGTCCTGGATACAGCAAATCTGTACCTGGACTACACTAGTTATAGGAAAGGCAGGGACCAAATGCAAAACTAGCTTTTAAACAAAAGTAGAAAAAGATGGAAAAACTGCCCAAATAGCCAATGAACTACAATTTCAGGGCCAAAACCCACTCTTTCCATGGTAGATAGGCTACCTAGTGCTTACCACTCCCACTGATAAGCTAGAAGGCTTCCCTCCAACACAGAAAGGCTTGGGGGGCATACATACGCATGCCCCATACCACAGACAGGCATCAGGCCACACTGTGTAGCGGCCCAGTATATGTAGGGTTAGTGTGTGAGTGGCACCTATGAAGATGGTGTTGGACAGATAGGCCATATACTGTAATATTATGCTACCTTACCATATGTGGCTGTAGCTGTGTTCACATTGGTTTTGGTTATGCACTTTCACACAGCTGTATCTTATCCTGTGCTGTGACATGCCTGTAGAGCCTGCTATATATGCAGGTACATGTGCATAGGAGATGTAGGCCAGTGTTGCGCCAGTCTGCCCGTAGCCTGCACAGTGTATTGTTACATGCCTAGCAGCTTAGTGTACTTATTTAGTGAGATGTCATGTCCAGATACATGCCAGATGTACTGCTGATGGGCCTCCCTTTATAGTCATGTATGTCAGACAGAGTGGTGGGATGCTGTACAGATGTATGTCAATATCTAGTGGGTAGTATGTGGCCACAGCACCTCTGTACCAGCAGTTACTATGTGTCAGGACAGACAGGGGTCTGTGAATGCATAACCTATGGGGGTGAATGTATATCAGTCGTTATGTGTTATACCCATCTACATGGCTGTTAACATCCATATTGTCAGGCTTGGTCCACATGTTTTGCACTAAGGGGTTCTGTGTATACCTATGGACTGTACAGAGTGTGTTAGAATATCCGCATCTATTGGCAAATATCTCTGCTGTAGTCTACAGGAGCATTACGTGCTTAAAGCGAAACTGCACTATGATGTCCTTAGGATGTATGTCAGTAGCCAATGGCGCACATGTGAAAAGCAGATGTGACCTCCCACACACACCATGTCTGTGAAGACAATCCCTATTACAGTAGAAATAGTCCACTAATATACATGCTATACATACCTGACATCCCCTTGCACTACGAATTTGGGACTATAGGGGCTGAGGTAGGGCTACACCCCATGTTCAGGACATATGGTGAATATATATGTACATATGTTTATACAGATATCTATATAGATAATTATACATGTACATATCGACATATAAGGATGGGTGTGCATATGCACATAGATATGCATATACACACCTAGATATATAAATACATATACAGAGCATTATATGTCTACACATATACAGATAGTGATACATATGCACATATACATATACCACACTGCCATTCCTGCCAGCAGTCCACTGCTGTTGTATCCCCCACTCATACGGTGGGGCTGGGGCCATATATGTGTGGCCTTCACCTACACAATACATGTGTGCCCATATGCAGTCCAGAGGCCAGTGTATGTAACAGTATTATATGGCCCTGTATTATTGAGCCTAGGGGGGATGCATCATACATAACCTAGGCTATTACAAAATGTGGCGGTATCAGATGTGAACTGCCTTAAGGTATCTGGATGTACAGTACCGTACATTTCACCTATCTTGACATTACTTACATAAAGTGGGTTACTGCAGGCCTACTGCCTTCTGCCATACAGACCGTTCTGTTTGCCAGTGTGTACAATTTGGAGGGCTTGGCCTGGACAGTAACAGTTGTGAACCTTTCCAGACTACTGTATTACTATAACTGTGTCACAGTTGCATTATTCTGTTTATATTAAAATGGAACAAAATACATTGACCCTTCTGACATTGCCAACATCTTGGCTGACAGGTTCAGTGCAAATTTCTCCCCCCCCCTCACCACCTACAGGGCCTATTACCATTCTAGGGGATTGTGTAAGTCCAATTATTACTGATACGTTGGTTAGCAAGGCTCTATCTAAAGCTAAAAACACTGCCTCCGTGGGACCAGATGGTGTCCCAGGCTGTGTCATACGGGAGCTCCAAAAGGAATTAACCCCGCATCTTAATAACCTGTTCAGTCTCAGCCTCTCCACAGGATATGTGCTCATACAATGACGCACGGCAATGGTGGTCCTGCTACACAAGGGTGGGGCCACAACTGACCCTGGGAACTATCAACCAATAAGCCTGACCAGTCTGATCTGTAAGGCTATGGAGCGAATCATTATGGAACTCATAAATGGAGAGATTGGGAACCTCCAGTGGCTGGACCCCACACAGTTCAGCTTCGTCAAGGGCAGATCATGCCTCCTGAACCTGGTGGATTTCTTTGAGACAGTTACTCAGGCTATAGATAAGGGAAAGGAGTTACACACGGCTTACCTTGACCTTGCTAAAGCATTTGACACCATTCCCCATTCAGGTATTATTGATAAGCTCACCAGCCTGGGCATAAACCCTTACGTCACAAGATGGATCGCAAACTGGCTCTCAGACAGATCCCATAAAGTAAGAGTAGGGGGATCTATGTCTGAATCCAGAACAGTAACGAGTGGTGTGCCTCAGGGCTCTTTCCTGGGGGCCCTCCTGTTTGGCATATACTTCTCAGAAGTACAGGCAAGCACGGAAGGGCTGTGGCTGACTAAGTTTGCGGACGACTGCAAACTGGGTGCTATAATAGAGTCTCTGGCTGACATGGAGATCCCCCAGAAGGGCCTAAATGAGACTGATGCATGGTGTCAAAGCCATGGTCTCAAGCTAAATGCAAAAAAATGCGTAGTAATCCCCTTTGTTAAAAACAGAGTAACCGCAAACTACAACATAGGAGGTAATCCCCTGAAATCTGAAGAAGAAATAAGGGATCTAGGGACCCAAGTAGATAGTCAGCTTTCCTTTGATAACCATGTTGCCAAAGTGGTTAGAAAATTCTTCTATGTGACCCATCTGATCACGAAAGGGTTCGCATCAAGATCTAAGGATGAAATGGTGCCCCTCTACTCTTCCCTCATCAGACCCATTATTGAGTATAATGCACCAATTGGAATGTACCTGGCTAGACATCTCCAGCAGCTGGAGAGACCACAAAGGTACCTAACCAAGAGGATTACTGGCCTCAAACAGTTGCCCTATGCAGCATGATTGAAAAAGCTAAGACTGTTCTCTGTTGCATACCGCTTTCTCAGAGGCGATCTCTGTCTAACGTACAGAGCCATGTCCAACCCAGAATTGTTGAACATGCTCCATCTTAGCAAAACCAAATCTACTCGATCTACATGCTCTAGGGATATAAACCTCAACACAACAATGAATAGAACATGCTGGAGGGATAGATTCCCTTTGCAGAGACTTCCCTTACTATGGAACAGGGTCCCGATCTACATAAACAGAGCCCCTCACTATCACTCTTCAAGAGGAATCTTGATGAGTGGATGGGTAACAGAAAGTTCACACCGGGGATTACACCAACAGCACTACTAGATAGGGGCCAAAGGAACTAGCTGCTAGTACAAGGGTCTAGGGAACTACTAAAGGGGCGGTGAATACCGCACAACGTGGCTGGGCTAATATATGCCTTCGGGCAGATAGCCCAGTACCAACCTATGAACCTATATGGATGTCAGTGTCTGAATAGCTATATGATATGGCATATAAAACTGTAATAGTACACAAATAAAGGTTTTCCATTTCTGAAAACCTGTGTGTGGAGTTTTATCCTATGACCTCTCTGTGGGTATGTATTGAAGGCACCGAATGTCCTTTGTATGGGTGGCTCATCCAGTGTCCAGTTGTTAGGGTGTTAACTGTAGGGTATTGTCTGTTCCATATTGTGTGCACCTACTACATAAGTATCTTATTGTACATATCTGTGTGTGTGTATATGTAGTCACATGTATATATATATATATATATATATATATATATATATATATATATATATATATATATATGTGTGTGTGTGTATATATATGTGTGTATATATATATATATATATATATATATATATATCTGTATGTGCATATATGTGTCTGTGTATATGTATCCTGGGGATGCTGATAGCTTCCAAATTTTACATTTCCTATGGGAGCCAGAATGTACTGCATGATATGTTACCAATACCAGCCTGACATCATACAAGTGGGATGTAGTACTGTTAACATCTTGTGCCCATGTCATGTCAGGACCTGGTTATGGTATCTGCAGCACCTGGTAGTGTATTGCAGGGCAGATGTGTTTGGCTGTGTGGGGTGGGTATACCTATTCGTAGAAGACGTATATTGTTTGGGGCCTCTCAACCTCATTAATGGTGCATGTGGACACATATGATTTAGTTAATTTCCCATTGATATCTACACATGTATGTCCATATATACCTATATGGATATATATATATATATATATATATATATATATGTATATATATATATATATATATATATATATATATATATATATATATATATATCTGCTTACATATATATAACTATGTCCATATATACCTACATAGATATATATCTGCTTACATATATGTGACTTGCTGTGTATATGTAGACATATAGCTGTAAACATATATATGTGTAGATGTAGGCATTCGCATGAATATATGTTCATATATATTGATATATATGTATATATATATATATATATATATATATATATATATATATATATATATATATATATATATATATATACATACATATATAGATATGTTGTAGCTGTTTATATATTAATATATTTACACACACACATACATCTAATGTTGGACTACATTCTCCGTACTGTTTAATGACTGCGCTGGATGATATGTCTTTGAAATCAGCCGGGTTATGCATATCTGTTATGGCTTACTGGTAAATCACTTTGTCTATGGTATACAGGGTCCTTGGTTTGAGTCTTGCAGAGGCTGTTTATTTTGTTGCAGGGCAGAACACGGGCCATTGGCTACAGAGTGATTAAGGCACCAGCAGTTGTAAGTGGGTTTGTGTAGAGGTAAGCACTGCTAACTTCCAGTTACAGTTTCTTATACTCAGATTCTAAATTGCTTAACCAGTGTTCCCATAATAAATGTCCAGGCTGTACTTGCTTTAATGTAATTTGGTAGTCTGTTCCAAGCATCAGCTACTCTGTCAGAGAACCAATTAGTACAATTTTCATTCCTATAGAATCTTCTGCATAGGTTATCTGACGATTCTCTAGTACTTTTTGATAACCCCAAACATTCCCAGAGGTAGTTTTCCCTAAATGCCCTATATACCTGAATAAGATCTCCTCTTAAATATCTGTAAGAGACACTGTACACTGTAGTTCAGATATTTTAGTCTTTCATAATAACTTAGATTTTTACATCCATGGATACCCTTAGTATATTTCCGCTGTACTCTTTCCAGTTTATTCATGCTTGTTTTCCTATAGGGTTTCCATGTTGTTAATCCATACTCAAGTTTGGGTCTAATGTAACTAACAAACAATTACTTCATTATGTTTGATTTCCTAGACTTTATAAATCTTTTTAAACAACCAGTAGTTCTATAACTATCATTAGCCAGTTGGTCGATATAATTAGAAAAACTCATAGCTGAATCTACCCATATACCCAGGTCCTTAAATGAGTCTACAGTTTCAATCACTATGTGCTGTATTTAATATTCGCCTTTCAGTTTATGTCTCCCAAATCTCATATGCTTTTTTTTATGTATTTATCAACATATTATTCTATTATTATTATTATAGTATTATATATTATTTTATACTATGGTGAGGACTTCTTTGCTACTACCTCATTCTTCTGTACTTCTGTGATAGCTTGGTGGATGACTATTGGGACTGTGCTGTATAGGGTCCTGAGTTTGAGACCTGCATGGCTATTTATTTTGGTGATGGGAAGAACAAGGGCCATTGGATACAGAGTGATTAAGGCACTTTTGAGCAGTTGTAAGCGGGTTTGCACGATGATAAGCACTGCTAACCAGTCATTGCATCTGCTTACAGAGAGTTAGCTTTAGAATTGCTTAGCCAGTGTAGGCATTACTTACCGCCACGCAAACAGGCTTAAGTCTGCTGACTAGTGCTTAATTATGCTTATTACTGCTTATTTGTGCTTATACCTGCTTACTAGTGCCTTATTCATTATGACACTGACACCTCACATGTGCATTTACCACAGTACTCCAGTTCATAAACATATGTTATTTAGTGGATTATGCAACAAAAATATTGGACATAATGTGCTTTGCCATGTAAAATGGAATGTGCTGCGGTAGAACTTGAACCGGGAATGCCTGCTCGTAAGGAAAATGCTCTGCCCACTACACTATTACTATGCTGCACTATTTGTATATATCTTCCTTGTTATCCTCTTCAGCCTTTTAAGCTGCTTTAACCGTAGCTAAGTGATGGGCACACTCGTGCACCTATGGTTAGCTGTAATCGAATTTTTAAAGAAAAAAAATGGTTTCTTCATTTTATTTCTACATTTTGTTGCTGTTATACACAAAGGGGACTGTTGGTGGGGATATCCAGTCACCTGTGAGTGGTGTCACTCATTGCATACCCCTTTCTGCTGTTCTGCATTGTGGGGGCATGTTTATTCTGAGAGCTGTGCTCTAAGACATGCCCCTTGCACTCTTACATGCTCCATGTAAGCCTAGGAGCTCGGGCAGCGAACATCATTAGTATGCATGGCGCACTGCCGTCCGGCTCCTAAATGGTTGCTTCCATGCAGGACTAAGTTAGTCCTGCACGGAAGATTAGTAAATCTGGAAGTTTGTTTATCAAAGTACTTACTACATGTCACCCAAGATATGTCCACAGTAGCTTCTTCACTAAATCACCAAAACACTTCATTTTCACTATTCTCTCCTGCCCCCATGATTTTTCTGACTCTGGCCTCTCTACTTGGACTGAAAATCCTTCTGCAGTGATTTGGCAACTAAATAAGATGGGACAATGTCCTCAAACAAAACATTCTTCTTCCCAGCCTGCATTTCAGATCCAGATGAGACTGAAAAGTCACATGATATGAATGACCTACTCCCAACGACTATTGTGATAGCCCACCCTCTTCTTCCTGGTTTTCATTGCCATAGGAATATTTGATCTTTACCAAAGTCTGTTATATCATGGTTGAGTTTCTTTTTCTTCCGATCCACCACTTTTTCAGCCTTAACCAAACTGACGTTAATGCCCTTCATACACTCAATAAAGGGCTGTTCAGCTGTTTCCTTGGCCAACGCCTCCTGTAACTCCTTAGTGTTACTACGAACCTTCTCATACTGTCTCTGGTTCCTTTTGACCAAAATTTACAGCCAATGAAGTGAGTAGAAACTTGCTTCCACTCCTCCAGCAAATCAGCCTCATTGTTTGTAAAGTCATAGGCAGGTAGTTTCCTGCACAAAAAGCCCTAGAGGTAATATTTAATTCCAGATATTTGTCCAAAACCATAGCATCACAGAATAAAGTCAGTTCCTTTACCATATATTTTTCTAACTGTTCAAATTGACTGTGAAAATCCCCTAGATTTAAATCAGTCCATGGATCCACACCTGCCAATTTCTCTTTCCTTTCCTGCAACCAGTCCTGGAAAAATACCTTTTTACCAGTATGCTCCATGTTAGTATCCACCCTGAAAATACCAGGAACAGCAGATGCTCCCTCCAAAGATATGATGTAGAACAAATCCAAACACACAGAAAATGAAATATCCAAAAAATACACTCAGGAGGCAGTCACTGGAAATACATCCAACTTTTAATGATTCTTCTTGTACCTCGGCAAATAGCCTTCAAGGAATAACATAAGCCAACAAACATTCCCATTTTATGTCAAACTGCTCCAGTTAAACAATCATCTCATCACCCGATAATCTATTACAAACACCTGCTTAAACAAACATACCCTTAAAAAGGGGTAAAATATTTTTCCATATACAATAAGTTACAAAACATCATGTATAAATATTATAACTTATACATTTAAATTCACATCTTGATTTGTACCTTTAGGTTTTAAAGTATTATAATTTAGAATGAACCTGCTTTCCAATTTTAACATACTAGCTAAAAAGTCCCCACCCCTAGCAAGGAAAGGTGTAGCCAACACAATAAAAAAGAAACTAACATCAGAGCCCCCATGTACATTAATAAATTGTTCCGTTACTGGGCTATCCAAATTCCTATTTCTAATATGTCCCAGATGTTCAAGAATTTTAACTTTTATCATTCATTTTGTCTGTCCAACATACCACCTCACAGGAGTACACTGACATCCTACAATATAAATCACCCCATAAGAAACACATGAAAGCCTTCCAATGGAATGAAATAAGTTACAATTAATTTTTCTACCTGAAATGTTCTTAATATTGTAATTTGCAGGGACTTTCTACTTTGCCAAATGAGATGATAATGCATTTTTATATTACTTTTAAGTCAATGGTTTTGGCACAAATCATTTATCTGTGTAAGCCCTTTTTGTAGTATGTCACCATCATTGGGGGCTCAGTGATTGCACCCAGTTTGCAGTCATTGGTGAACTTGATAAGCCACAGGCCATCTATTTTCTCCTGGAATTCTCATAAACAGATTTCCAACAGTAGGGGACCCATCACAGAAGCTTGTGGTATACCACTGGTAACTGGTCTGCTGGTATCCCCAAATTTGACTGTACATATTCTGTTGGTGAGCCATTTGGCTACCCATCTAGTGACATATGGGTAAATTCCCAGCTGAGTGAGTTTCTCCAATGCCTTAGTGAGGGATTGTGTCATAAGTCAAGATAGGCTGTATGTACTGTTTTGCCTTCATCAAGGGCTTTGGTGACATTCTCAAAAAAGTCCATCAGGTTTATTAAGTATGATCTACCCTTAATGAAGCCACATTGGGTTGATTCAAAAGTTTGAAAGTCACCTATGTTTTTTTTGAGGGTCTATATTACCTTATCAAATAATGAAAAGAGAAAACACTCAAAACCACTAAAGAGCTAAGACGTGGACCATCGATTTTTTTCCCAGGGAAAAAAATCAGTGGGCCATCTCCAGGACTTTGCCATTTCCTCCACTATGGTGCAGTTTTGGAGTTGGTATATTTAAGTGGGGAAGGGGGTATTTGAATTTTTTTTTTTTTTTTTTTTTGCAGAGCAGCAATTTTTTTCCCTGGGGAAAAAAATCACTGTTCTGTATCTTTGCTCTTTAGTGGTTTCGACCTTTTTAGTCCGATGAAAGACCATTCATTCTTTTCAGTATTCGATTTGATAAGGTAATATAGACCCTTTGTTGATAAGGTCTATGATGATTCATTCCATTGCCTTGCAGATAAGGCTGGATAGGTTTATGGGTATTTAGTCCCCAGAGTTGGTTGATGGACCCCTTTTGTGCAAGGGAATTAGTTTTGCTATTTTCCATTATGCTGGGACAAAGCCAGTACTTAGGCCATGGTTGAAGAGAGTGCCAAGTAGTTCCATTAGGTCCTGTTTTAGACCATTTAGTAGGCTAGACTGTGTAGTAGACTAGGATGCTATCCGGTCCCATAGAGGCTACGTTTTTGGCCATGAAGTCTACAGTTATGACCTGCTCTTTGGAGATACTAGGTAAAGGACTGGTGACAGGTATGCTTTGGGGTATGTCTGCTGTGGATAGGGGTGAAGTTTGCACCACATCTGTCTGCTATCAGGTTAGTGATGTCCATTTTAGATTTCTGATGTAACTAAAGTATGCCTTGTGATTATCTTAGCTAGTGATGCTAGTTTATCTTTGTAAGTGGCATTAGAGGACTTTACAATATAACTAATTTGCTTGTTCAAGCTGTGGAGAGTGTCCTTCCTCTGATGAGTTCCCTCTTGTTCTTAGACATTAGTTTCTTTTTCTTGTTTTATAACCTATTTATGCTTGACATGAAACCAGGGTTGCTTGTTTTTTTTTTTATGAGGACACTGTTTTGATCCACTCAGGTACAGCCAAGTCTATACATTTGTACAGGTGTTTATACAGGGCATTTGTTTACATCACTGTATAGCACTAAATGTTGACAGTGGTAGCAGGAGGTTTGAAACTATTTATGCCATCACTTAGGAGGCTTTAGTTTGCTTTGGAGAAAATTGTCATCCTTTTTGCTCTTGAGGTGGTTCAGGTATGACTGCTACTTCAAGCAAAACTGATTTATGATCAGACCATACCATGTTGGACAACACACAAAGAATAGTGAAGAGACCCCATATGTTGGTGAGCACTATGTCTAGGACATTTGAGCCCATTGTGGGGGTGCAGACTATCTGTTCCAGAGCATTTGTATTAACAAATGTCAAGAACCTTAGGCAAGGGTATTTGTGCTCATATATAACTCCCAATCAATGGAAGGATAGTTGAAATCACCCATGACCATAGTGTTTGGTTGCATAGCAAGTGACTCAAGGAGGTCCACATAGGCAGAGTGGTTCTTGTGGTTCATTGTGGGGTTCTTATAGCTAATGATGATATGGAAGGGAATAGTACCTACAGTTACTTGGACTTGGAGTAGCTCTAGGGAGACATATTGTTTGACCAGTCTTGAGGTGTATTTGTCTTTAATGAAAATGGATACATCTCTTCTTTTGGTTCTGTCATGCTTCTTTTGAGGTCTGAATGTGTGGAAGGCATTGTAGCCTTGCATGGCCAGAAGGCTTTCTGCATCCTTGAACCGTGTCTCTATGACTGCACAGACATCAGCATCATCCAAGGTAAGGAGTCCTTCCAGTGAGTGCAGTTTCTGATTTAGACTCCCAGCATTAAGCAGAATAACTGAGTTTGTCTCTAGTGGATTTTTTTATGTCAGAAATTCTGTTATGACATTGCCTGAAAAAGGCACTATGGGGGAGGCAAGTACCTTTGCCAGTAACCAAAAGCCAAGAAGTGACAGATGAAGACCATCTCTGGGAAAGCAGCATGGTCTGCCGACCATATCTTCTCAGGCTCCGTACCACAAAAAAGGAAGGAAAGAGACTTCAACCACGAGTAGCAGGCTCCTTCACCCAAAGTCCACAAGCGTAAAGCAGTCAGCAAGCCAAAGTCCGACAATATGCTGCACTGATGTTTTAAAACAAATTTATTCACAAACAAGTACCGTGAAACGCTCAAAGCGTTTTTCGTTTGAACCAATGTCCAAACTTCTTCAGACAACAACTGGCTTTCGCGCCAGTACTCTTTTAAATGTTGCACATAAATGATGTCACATTAAACCTTAAAGGGCAACCATCCCTTAATTTCAATCTGTTTAAAAACTGTGTAAGTCAATTTTATTTACAAACGACACCTCTATAAAATATAAAAATAAAAACATCTTTTAACCATATATCTGTTTCTAACTTCCTAAACCTTCTAATCCACTTAATGTGCTCTATCTGTTTCTCATTAGTAAGCACTGTTACAATACTAAATTATGTTATAAAATATCAGATAAAACCTAATTTGTTTTAAAATATATATATGTGTATTAAACTATCACAGGTTATTTGTTTTAAAAGGTTTGGATCATTATATTGTGTTTGTATCGTAGTGTATACCATATTTTTACTGTAATGTCCATGTCATGACCTATCATAATATCTGGGACAGGGAGACCAACCTAAAAGGTGGTGTTGAATAATAGCAAGTTATATTAGTGAGACTTTTTTTAACACCACAGATGCTTGGTTGTTTGTAGGATCTTGTTATACCTTACTTTACTAAAAATTCATACAAATTACCCACTTAGTACTACTGCCATCTAGTGACTGATGTTTAGTTTGACATGTCTTCCAATAGGTATTTAATTAACCTCAGGGTATATTGTAACCCTAAAGGTTATTAATACTATCCTCATATTTGTTTAATATAATGTTACGTTACCTAAGTAAACTTTTTAGTTTTAATATACATGCGATTGAACAAATTTCGTTCAACCCTGGGTCCCTACAAGATGTTAAACGGAGTTGCCATTCCAATTCTTTCTTTTCAAGGAGCAACCTCAACATGTTCTCATTTGCCAAGTACAAAGGATCTCCCTGTACTTGATCTATAATCATAAATTTAAATGTATGTCCAATGTTAGCATTACAGTGTCTTGCCAGGGCGTTTTCTTCTTTGTTTTTCCTTATGGCATAAGTATGCTCATAAATTCGATCCCTGAGACGCCTGTCCATTTTCCCTACGTAAAATGCAAGACACTTGTCACATTGGGCCAAGTACACAACTCTTTTGCTGTTGCAAGTGTAATTACCTTTTGTAGAGTATGTTCCTTTGTTAATACTAAAACTGCTACCAGTCATTATGTAACTGCAGTACCTACATGAACCACACTTCCTAGTACCATTCTTTCCTTTTGGAATGTGTGGTTTGCTTTCTAACAGTTGTTTCAAATTTTTCCCTCTCCTATATATAATAACGGGTCCATCCTTTAGAATGTTTTCTAGTTCTCTGCCTAGTGACAAACTGGACCAATATTTTTTGACTATATAGCAAATCTGACTTGCTTCTGAACAGTATGTAAAAATGAATGCAGTATTGTATTTTTTGTTATTGTTGTTGTTGTTTTCTCCTGCTATTACAACCTCCATTCCTAATCCGGGGTGGTCTTCTATATTAATCTCTACCTGTTCTACATGATCACCTCCGGTCACTTCTTGCTGTTGACGTCCGCAAGTCAGAATTGCTTTGTAAACACCTCTCTCCCTTTTTCCAATGACTTCCTTAAAAATCTCCTCCAAAAAACTTGTAGGGTAACCTCTATGTGAAAACATTTGGTATAAGTTGTCACATTCCCTCTCAAAGTCATAGTCTAAGGTGATCATCTATCTTGCTATTATTCAACACCACCTTTTAGGTTGGTCTCCCTGTCCCAGATATTATGATAGGTCATGACATGGACATTACAGTAAAAATATGGTATACACTACGATACAAACACAATATAATGATCCAAACCTTTTAAAACAAATAACCTGTGATAGTTTAATACACACATATATATTTTAAAACAAATTAGGTTTTATCTGATATTTTATAACATAATTTAGTATTGTAACAGTGCTTACTAATGAGAAACAGATAGAGCACATTAAGTGGATTAGAAGGTTTAGGAAGTTAGAAACAGATATATGGTTAAAAGATGTTTTTATTTTTATATTTTATAGAGGTGTCGTTTGTAAATAAAATTGACTTACACAGTTTTTAAACAGATTGGAATTAAGGGATGGTTGCCCTTTAAGGTTTAATGTGACATCATTTATGTGCAACATTTAAAAGAGTACTGGCGCGAAAGCCAGTTGTTGTCTGAAGAAGTTTGGACATTGGTTCAAACAAAAAACGCTTTGAGCGTTTCACGGTACTTGTTTGTGAATAAATTTGTTTTAAAACATCAGTGCAGCTTATTGTCGGACTTTGGCTTGCTGACTGCTTTACGCTTGTGGACTTTGGGTGAAGGAGCCTGCTACTCGTGGTTGAAGTCTGTTTCCTTCCTTTTTTGTGGTACGGAGTCTGTTTTGGTTACATATCTTCTCAGGCTGACAGATACTGGATCCCCCTGGACTGACACCAGAAGCTAAGCCAACTGTTGAAGTCACTCATTTTTTGTTTATAATGAGGCATCATCCTGAGTGAAGGTAGAATGCTAATTAGGGCTAGGGATATACCCACCTGGAACACATAATCTACGAGCTCAGTATTGTCTGTCTTCATATAGTCCAGTGAGGTATGTCTTAAGTCATCCACTCCAACATGAACTATGACAGAGTCATAGCAGTACTTGTCGTTGAGAGACTTGAGTGTGTGCATGATCTGATGGATCCTTGAATCTGATAGGTATATGACTGTGACCTTCTTCTTAAGCCTGGTGAGTGGGACATCTATCCGTCACACTATGAATTCACCTATGACCAAGATGTTTGGTTTTGAGCTATTTTGTTGTAGACGCTTATTTACTGAGACAACGTTGCGTGTATTATTATGTGCAGTAGATTCTGTTGGGTATGCAGTGTGTGCAGTAGTTTTGAGCTTAGGATGTCTGCATTCTTTAGATATGCTTCTAGTGAGTACCTCCATGTATGTGGGCTTATGTGTTGTGAGCTTATTATGAGCAAGAGGTGAGGAGTGTGTGCTGACAACCTGTTTGATATCTGGTTTGTTGTTTTGTGAGAGAATTGATTCTAAATTCATAATAAAGATAAAGCTCTCACATGTTGTATTTCTTTGGTTTAGAAGTAACTGGCTGTCAGTATACATGATGTAATTGCTATATTGCCTCACGATGCTCATGTCAATCAGGCTGGCTGAAGAAATGGTGGGAAACTGTCCATCCATTATGATAGGTATATACTGTACTAACTAGTGGAGAGTGGGCTAGGTTGACCAGTTTTTGCTGTAAGACAAACAAGAAGCCACTATTCTTTGGAAGGCTAGGGTCAGAAAATTGCATCAATGCTACACAATGCACAAATGAGTTGCTTGCAGGGCAGCAGTGGAATCTCTTATCAGCTCTACTAAACTGAGTGCATACCCACACAAACACAACACTTAAATACAAGTGAAGTTAAATGATTTTAACAAAGAAATCAAAGGGAAAGCCCAAGACTGCACCTTATTCCAGCAATCCCCAACTCAGATGGGTCACTGGCCGCACACTCCTGCCACAAGGATGCATGGGAGCCTTCTTAATGTGAGATTGCTGATTTTAGTGCTCAAATGATACCAAAAAGTCTAGATTCAGCAGTTATAAATCTAGCCTGTGCTATAAAATGCAGCAGTATTAGAAATTCAAAGTGCACAAAATCACAGTCACAACTGCAAAAAAAAAAAAAAAAAAGAACAGTTGCAGTATAGCAGCAGTTCAGTAGAATACTCACACAAGAGAATAGACCACAAATCATTCTAGTGTGAAATACCTGGTCTAAAATCCAAGTGTTTAAACCAAAACAAAGACACTTAGAATAACAGGCACAATAAGCCTTTGCCAGCAATTACCAGCTTATAAGGGTGTAGGTTACACTCTCCTGCCACAAGAGTCTAGACCAGAAGACATCCTAATGTAAAATAAGTGGTTTGGAGTCCAAGTGCTTAAACTAGAACAAAGACACTTAGAACAACAGGCAAAATAAGCCTTCAACCAGCAATTCACAGCTCAAAATGGCAGAGGCTACCCTCTCCTCCCACAAGAGTGTAGACTACAAACCTTAATTGAAAACAACTGGATTGAAGCCCAAGTGCTTAAAGAAAAACTAAGAGGCTTAGAAAAACACTTACAATTTAATGTGATATCAGTGATATGTCTTTTAATCTATCCACATACATCATGGCATGTTTATAGTTCATAGGTTAGTACTAGGCTAACTGCTCTTGTGAGCCATTTTAAGAATAGCCAATTATCCCTTGTGAGACTCAAACCCTGCACCTTGTGTTTGTAAGGCAAACACCTTAACCATTAGGCCACCCTCCTAGTAGACCCTGGGGTATCTTGATGGCACGGTTAGTAGACCCTGTGGTATCTTGATGTGAAAGCCCTCTGGTCCATCCAGCTGCTGCATGTGTCTGGTGAGGTTCATACAAAAGAGAGCATTATACCAGATTACTGTTCTGATGAGTCTGACTGCAGTGCTGTCATACAATCCTGAGATCTGAATGTGATGGTGTGTTTTATGATGTGTACCATACGTATGTAGTGGAAAACATTAAAGAGAAAAGTTAGAGACACATGAGACACATTGTAGTTCCTGACTTCACAACCCTTACAAGAGAATACACTAGAAAGTGTTGACATGGTGATGCTATCCACTGTATAATTTGGGTAGGCAAATATAAGTGACAGGTACAATTATGAGTTCAACAACACAAATGCAGATATATTGGCACTAATGTTCCTATGCACTCTGTGCATCAGACACAAAGCCTTTGTATCACTGAATCCAAAAGAGAGAAAACAGGGATATGGCACAGTTATCATCACTTGCACAACATGTTGTGTGGGGGAGGGTAGGAGGCCTAGGCTGATACAAAAGGTCAGTGAGTGTGTGTGAGTAAGAAAGAGAAGCAGAGAGGCTGAACCATGTAACTGTTGTGTGTGTATCTGTATGGCTGCTGCACATGAAAGCAGTTTGTGACAGTTTGCATGAATACAACCAAGCTCAGTGCTAGCTTTACATCTTGGTATGTCAGACAGGTGTGAGCCATGCATAGTAGAGTTGGTAGTTCATTGTTGTCACTCCCGACCATGTGAGCTGGCTGTGCCGGGAGTTGCACTGGCACCTACATGGACATGGTAAGATGCCGTGCTGCTACCTGAATGTGACTGATGTCTGCTTGATGTGCTCCCTTCATGGGAACAACCGGGACGCCATGGCCTGCCACATTTGGGTGAGGGCAGCACACTCACCAACAGAACATTGGAATTACTGTCACTACAGGAGCGTGCTTGGGCATAGACACATTGGCTATCAGGTGATATTGTGGCTGATCTATACTCATGAGGATGCCATTCCCCTCCCAGCAGATGTTCCATCAGAGACACTGCTCGTTCCATGACAGGCACCCTTTGGTCCATCACAGACACCCCTCATTCCAACATTTAGGTCATCCGAACCAGTGAATCAGTAACATTGAGTGACACAGGAAGGGACTCCTGCACTACATGGAGAAGGTATAGCTGGCCACCTCAGAGCACCCCTGTCAACCCTATTGCATGACACCTCACCAACACTTTCGCTATGGCCAGACTCAACAGGCACTGAGACCACAGTAGCCACACTTACATAATCAATGTATCAATGTCCTCACCCTTCACCTGTCCAATATGTGTGAGGTCAATGCACTGGATAGGCATAGGCCTACTGGCTATGTCTGGGGAAAATGAAGGGGGTGGCTGGATGCCAACCTCTGTGTTAGATTTATCCTCTGCAGCCTTTGACTGTGCCTCAGTTTTGTCACCATCATCATCAGTGTCTGATGACACACTGACTTCAGGTGGCACAGTACCAACACTCCCAGTGTCATTATCACCTGTGATAAAAGGAAGAAACACAGGCATACAGTAATACCTACACCACTATGGTGAAATATATGCTAAACAACTAACAGTGCTGCCACTATTGAGACAGTATGCAATACACACAATGGGCCTAAAATGACACATTATGATATTTCTTCAAATTGATCTGGCGTACTGACATACATTTATTTGGCTTATCATCTGCAGGATGCATATGTCCCTGAATTCCTGATGGTCCTGAAATAAGTTAAGCAACAAGAAATAGAAACATCATCACATTTAACGGTAATACAGGGGGTAATACATGTACTCCTCTATATCTGCATTAACTGAACATTCAACAAGAATGTGGCTGACAACTCAAAACTGAGCTTATCACTGTATCAATCTTCAAACTCCCCTCAAAAAAAAAGATGTGGCACATAAGTAACTTTTATTTCAATTGTCTTTATATACAACAGTATTCAACTATTCATATAACAAAGCCTACCTGGGACCTCCTCCTGGGACTCAGAAGGAGTGGCACCAATGTCAATGACATGCTGTGGTCCACTCTGATGTGAGCTCTCATGCTGGATATTCATCAGGAACTCTTCATTGGGGTAAGAGGTGATTCTGTAGAAGGACCTCCACTAGTTACCCTTTGGTCTAGGGCAACAGCAGCTGTTTGCCTCCATGCAGAGGTAATCATGTCAGTGGCCCTGGGGTACACCTGTTCATGTGTCTGGCTGTGGCCACCCACAGAACTTGATGTTGGCAACAATCTGCAGTCATACTCCTAGCCTTTCTTGAATATTGGGCTGACCCCTTCCCAGTAGAAATGCCCCATTTTGATGGGGACCATCAACAATGATTTTGTTCTCCTCTTCACTGATGGGGGGGTCTGGGCCTCACTGACATTGTTTGTGTTGTAAAAGACAACAAAATGATAATACACATAAGTATTGCATAACTACAAAGTAACTGTTACTAAATTAACAGTTAATGTGGGTGGTCAGTAGTACCCATTGGAAAAACATAAAGCAGTCTACAGATGTGAAATACTAACAACACGCAGGATGCAAAACAAGGAGAGTAGCAGCAACAACATATCCTTGTATGTGCCATAACAGTAACTCCGCTGTTATCCCCTAAAAAGAACAGTCCATTCTAGTTTTGACATAACAGTAACTTTTCTTTGCTCCCCACCCACAAAAGAACAGTAAAATTAACCATTTTGCTAATAAAACATCTTTGAAATGCTAAAAGTGCTTTCAAAGGACCTGTCCCTGAAACATTTGTACATATGTATCACACAGCTTTCTATTTTCATTCATTGCCAATCGTGTGTACCTCTGAAATGGCTTCACAAACATGGCCATGCCATCAGTACACTTCTAACTAATGCATACAGATAAAAGTGTAAAAGCCTTTGCCTCACATTATTCATTAATATATGCATTATGTAGGTAAGAAATGGGAGTATTCTTCCTGGAGTGCAATACTCCTTGGTAAAGATATCTTTGGAACAAATTTGCTTTTGTGAAGTCCTGCAAACATGTAGCAAGTGTCCTCACCATAAGTTTGTCTAGCTACACATTTGCCTTTTTAAAATGGAGTAGATTACTAATGGCTTGAATCTGTCTTAGCTTGTGTTTCAGAGATGCTAATTACAGCATAAGCAGCTGAACTGCATGCTAATCAACCAATCTGGTGGAGCTGTTCAGCAAGTTATAAAGCAACCATATAGACTCCATGATGTTTTTTTTCTGTGCATTTCCAAAGTAGTGGAGTATAGATACAGAAAGTCTACAAAGGAAGAATGTTAGGAGCTGCTGCTGCTTAACTCTATTTTCATGTGCTACAGGCTGTAGGCAATGCTGCTGCTGCTGCTGCCACCAAGAGGCTTAGGGTGAGACAGAAAAGAGTTTTCAGTCCACATTTAACTTATCACAACATACACAACATGGGCATTGTAGACTGCTACAAGGTGGACAGGGACACAATACAGGAACTCTGCTGGCCTCATGTCAGAGTCAGAGCCTTTACCTCCCCATGTATTGGATGTGTCCTCCTTATATCACAGTCATCCCTGAACTAAAACTGTGGCAACTACTGCATTTATAAGTAAGTCCTGAACATGCACTATATTGTATAATAGTATTGTGGCATGAATTGTATTTCATCATTTGGTACAGTTAGCAAGTAAAAGGTGGGAGACTTGTACAGAAATTAATGTAAAGTGACAGCAGAGAGTTATTTTGACTTGTATACATCCATTAGCAAGTAGTAAGTCTCAGGCATCAAAGACTCAGACATTTATACAGTTCCATAATACTGATAATCACTGCATGTCCTCAGTTTAGCTCTATACTTTTGTAATGAGAAATTATAACAAAGAGAAATTAGAACGTAATGAGGTACATTGCATTTTCCAACTTCACAACCCTCACAAGTTCAGTTAGAATGCAAAACAAGTAGAGTAACAAGAGCAATATATTCTTGTTTGTGCCATGAGAGTAGCTCAGCCTGGGCCAACCCCACTGGAAATAACAGTGTACCCTTGAATGTGCCATAACAGGAAATCACCTTTGCCCCTCCACCCCAACAGCAGTCTATTCTTGTTTGTGCCATCCAACCTAGCCTTCATTTGGTGTTAACTGCATATCATAGTATTCCCAGTTAATATCCTCGTGCATTTTAAGGTAAATGATACAGACTGGCTTACACACTGCATGTCTCTGAGTAATGGTCAAATAACTGATGAATGACCAAAAAAACACAGAAAGGTAAGACAGAATTGTATATCTGCAAGGAGTAATTATAATAGGTTGTGTGATCACCATGTGCACTATGTCCAAATATATTAAATATAATACATTTACAAATAACAGTTTATGCTTTGATATCAGTATACATTCAGTTGCACTTGGTTGTGTGCGGAATTACTTAATTTCTTTGCTGGAAAGCTGTTTGTGTGTCAAAGCTGGATAAATCACCCATCCTGTTTTCTGAAGTTGAATTGGAGTGATAATTGGGATCTGAACTATGTGGATATATCTCATGTGAACTAACATTTTCTACTTTGTATGCCATAGATTGTTTTTCTTCATTTAAAGTCTTTCTCATTTATTTATTTGTTTATTATTTTGGGGAACCACTGTTTTGAGTGATGTGCCACTTTGCACAAATGGATTTGGTTATGCTCATCCTATTTGCACATACAGCAGCAATGCACAAACTGGATGAATGGACCACCCAGGTAGCAGACAGGACCCTAACAGCCACAAGCATAAACTGGATGCATTCAATTAATACTACTGGCCATCCTGCAAACATATTGCCCAGCAGTGTGCACCCTTACCATGTTTATGCAATGGTAGGCAATGTGCAACACTTTCAAATGCTGCAAAACCAAAAAGTGCACACTCTCAGTAAGAGTGATCCTTGCAATTGGTGAAAAAACATTATTTTACATTGGTCTTGATCTGTGTTTGGCATGGCAGGCATTCATGGAGAGGTTTTGAGATTCCGTTCTCAAAGATGGGGTATACAGGATTCCAAAGTGTTTGTTGCACTCCTAGTGAATGAACATGCTCCTAGGCTTTTGCAGAGGGACTATCGTAGCTCAGATTACAAGTCAGAGGCATGGAATAGTCTTGCCTGGAATCTGACCAGTGCTACCAGTATCCCCAGCACTGGTGAACGATGTAGGAATCACTACAGAGACCTGTGGATAAGGAAGAGGGATACCCATGACCATTGGATCGAGGGATGTCGGAATGGGGGCACCCCACAGATGTGTAAGTATCATCACTTACACACACTACCTGTAAGAGTTAAAAGTCAGTATTGGTATTTATAATGGTATTCTATTCTGTTTATTTTTTCCCGTAGCTGTCACAGACTGAAAAATGAATGTGCAAACTGATGCGAGAAGCAGGTGGAATGTATGCATACAAACAGTACTGTTATTTTAGCATTAAAAGTAAAGGCATCTTTATTGGTTTATTTTTCAGTTGTATCAGATTAAGCATTCATCTCTCAACTGTAACAGGAAAGTATGCATGCATTAGTCTGGAGGCCAAAAACAATAGTTCAGTATTAGAGAGCAGTCAGAGCTTGTGGGTTCAAAAACCACACTTCTAAAATATACAATACTGTTAAATTTTCATTGATATTACAATGCAAGGTTAGAGCTCGAAAGCAGTGGCACCAATGGCCTGCTATTAACTGCAATCAGTATACTTGGAACATTTATATGTGCAGTATATGCAAACATCACAGATTTCTTGCAGCAATATGCATCAGTTATGAGCTTGGTAGCCTTAACAGTAAAAAAGGTATCTGTTAGGAGTGCTTAGTCTTAAAAGCAAAGGTACAGAATAAAGTCAAATAATTGTATAAATGCATTGTATTTCACATATATGAAGTCGCTAAAGTTCTCACTTGTTTTTCTCTCAGCCCAACCTACATCTTCTCTCTCTTTCTCTCTCTTTTTTTTTGAAATATTTTTTCCCAAACCACATCAGGGTAGGCCTGCCCCACAGGATCCACCTGTCCCTATTCCACTGGCTATGGCACCAAAAAACAGCAGGTCTGGGACACAGAGTTTTCAGATACTTCAGGTACAATTTAATCATCATGTGTAACTGTATCTCTTTGATGTCTCTATAGGATCATATGATCTTGTTATTTCAAATGAATGAAAATAGCTAATACACAATGTAGCTGGAAGTAAATATAATGAAACATTATACTCTTAAGTTTTGTAAATGACTGTACATAAAGACCTCAGACAGAGGATAGTTTTGTCTTTGTGATTTTATAATTAGTCAAGCATTCAGTATGAAAGGTCTATATTTATGCAATGACATCTTTATTTCTTTCTGTTGGGCTCAGGTATAGTTTCTTCAAAAGTCTAATGTTTGTGCACTGTCCCTGTAGATATCAGTCTCAAGATACAGTGCTTTTGTAGGAATGTCATAATCCTACACATGTATAAAAAGCAATCATGTGGATCCACTGTCAATGTGTGTGTGTGCGTGTGTGTGTTTGTGTGTGTGCACGCACATGCGTGCCTGTGTGCGTGTGTATGTGAGTCTGCATGTATACGTATGTACATGTGTATTTGTGTGTGTCTCTGTGTATGCGTGTCTGTGAGCGTGTGTGTGTGTGTGGGCCTGCACTGACATGTGCATGTGCGTATGTACAAGTGCACATGAGTGTATGACTCTGTGAGGGCATGTATGTGTGTGTGTTAAAATGCATGTATGTATATGTGCTGCTGTGTGTACGTGCGTGTATCTCTATGTGCATATAACCCACTATTTTAAGCAAACAGAATAAAAAAAAATCCAATTATAAGCCTGATATGAGTAACACCTCAAGCACCATGCCTGCTAATGTATATAGCAGCTTGATTTTCTTTTAAACAAATTGTTTGCACAGGCTTTTTGGAGAATAGTGCTGCTGTCAGTGTTATCTCCCCTGTTGACATCCAATATCAGATCAGGCTCTCTCAGCTTACTGAAAATAACTATTGTGATTTGTTTGAGGTAGAGATTTGCAAAGTCACCTATTTTTAAGGAGGAGTAAATAACCTTTGACCCCTTTGCAAACTTCATCATCGAAAATAAGATTTTGGTGAATGCCCAAAAATGTGAAGCTATATATGTTTGCATGAGTTTATCTATAGAAACTCTGCAGTGACAACATTAGTCTTGCATTTTTCTCACAGTACAGAATTTAATATTTTCAAAATGTATGAAAAAGTATTTTCAGACTTTCCAGTCCTTGTCGAGGCTTGCTGCTTTATTTGAAGAAAAGCTGCACTTCATTCAGATTGCTGAGTGTTTTAGTTTCTTCCTACATCTTACTGACCAGTTGGTAGATAAACTAGATAGCCTTTAAGTTATAGACATGCATGAAGATAAGCATATATGTGTGGGTATGTGTGTGCATTCTGGAATGGACTTGCAACATGTTTAGTACAGGGTTACTGCCTTACATCCTTTAGTTTCAGGGAGTGATTGCAACTTCACTGTACCCTGAAAGATTAAAATGGATATTAAAGAATAAATTAAAGATTAAATCTCCTCTCCGGTCCAGCTGGTGAATCTGGGAATCTTGAGGCAATGTTACAACTGCCTCATCTACACAGACAACCCTCTCCTCCTCCCAACAAATTCCAACACATGTGAGAGATGCAACCATATAGCCAAACTGGAGGCTAAGCTCTCTCAACTCAGTACTGGCATAAACAGTCAGGAGGAGAAGGAAACCACACTCACTACAATTCCAGTCTCACATAGACCTACCACGACAGCAAACAAAACACATAATCACACAAAAACATACTCTGAGGCTCTAAATAAAGATCTGCCTAAGCATCAGAGACCTCCAAAACAGACACCCAAGCAACCGCTACCCCAAAACAAAACACGTGCAACACATATCTCACAAAGCCAGTGTGCCGAACAGTCACAGCCCTTAAGACTAAACAACACACCTGATACACTTGTAATAGGTGACTCTATCGTCAGGCACACTGACGTCCCGCTCACCAGGCTGAACAAGGAGAGGGTCACGGTGAGCAGCCTGTCGGGCGCTAGGATCTGCCACATAACACAAGCACTCAGGTCACTCCAAGACAAGTACAAATATGACTCAGTCATTGTCCATGCTGGTGTGAATGACCTGAGACGTACCTCCCTGGACTACATGAAAAGAGACATAAAGGAGCTCTCTGAGCATGTAGCCCAGGCTGGTATGACCCTGACCTTGAGTAGCATCTTACCCTCACCAAGAATGATGCCACAATATGAAGACAAGATGATCAATTTCAACAATTGGCTTAAGTACTGGTGTCATTCAAAGGGGATCCAATGCCTGTCAGCTTGGGTTGATATGCTCGACAAGCCATGATGCTTCGCTAGGGATGGCTTGCACCTGTCACCCCTGGGCTTTCGGATATTGGCAAAGGCTCTTGCTACCCCCATAGTGCCTTTTTTAGGCAAGGCTCAAAAGACAAACCCACTTCCATAGGTATCACAAGGGATAAGAAACTAAGAGTAATGCTACTCAACACCAGAAGTCTAAACCTCAAGATGCACGCACTCAAAACTCTCCTTAGCATGGAGAACATTGATATCTGTGCAGTAACAGAAACCTGGTTTAGGGCTCCCGAGAGCAACCAAGCACTACCAGGTTATACCTCATACCATGCTTTTCGGCCCCAAAACTTGGACCGAACCACAAAAGGAGGGGGAGTATCGATATTCATCAAAGATACCCACACCTCCAGGTTGGTGGCAAAGCACGAAGCATCAGAGACTATCCATGTGCAACTAACAGTGGGTAAAACTGCCTTCCAGTTTATAGCCTGCTACAGACCACCCTCCAAAACCCAGGAACCCCACTCGGCCTTCCTGAGAACACTGGAAAATATGAAGGTCTCTCCAAACACCATTATATTGGGCGACTTCAACTACCCAAACATAGACTGGGAGCATTACTCTAGCTCCAACACCCTAGCCCATAGGTTCCTAGAATTTATAAACTCAAATGCTATGGAACAACTTGTTACCACTCCCACAAGAGGGGAAAACATACTGGACCTGATCATCACCAACATGGGGACTCTATGCTCCAGACCAGAAGTGTATCCCTCACTGGTAAGATCAGACCATAAACTAATCTCACTGGATATTCACATCCCGACCCCACCCCCTGCCCAGAAAACCACAGTGAAAAACTTCTCTAAAGCAAATTTCACACTCCTCAAAATCGAGGTGGAATCCTTCAAAGCCCCCGGGCCTGTGGAAAATATGGCCCAGACCGCAGAATCCTTTATAAACACATTCTATGAACACCTTCAGGAATGCATGGATCATGCGATCCCAAATAAAACCAAGACTCAATCCTCCAAAGGCAGGCATCCTGTCTGGTGGACCCCAGCCATAAACAAACTATACAATAGAAGGAGGAAGCTACTAAATGATAGAGCAAAATCCCAAAAAGGGAAGGCATCACTGATCAGTATTAGCAAAAAACTACGGGCACTCATAAAATTGTCTAAGGCCAGCTTCGAGAGAAAAATTGCACAGGACACTAAGGATAATTACAAGGATTTCTTTAGTTATGTTAGGAACCTGGGTGGTAATTCCCAGATATGCTCAGAATTAGTCCAAAATGACAAAAAATACACTGAACCCACAGACATTGCCAACATCCTAGCTGACAGGTTCAGCGCAAACTTCCCCCCCCCACCAAAAGGGCAAATATCTATCCCAGCAGAGTGCTGCCCCCCTGACTTCTCAGATGCTCAGGTAAGAGCCGCCCTCTCCAAAGCAAAAAACACAGCATCAATGGAACCAGACGGTGTCCCAGGCTGCATCCTACATGAACTCCAAGAAGAGCTAAACCCAAACATAAAACTACTGTTCAATCTCAGCCTTACTACAGGATATGTGCCCAAAGAGTGGCGTACAGCAACAGTGGTCCCTCTCCATAAAGGTGGTGCCTCAACGGATCCTGGAGACTATCGCCCCATAAGCTTGACTAGCTTGGTCTGCAAAGCTATGGAAAGGATCATCATGGACCTCATAAATAAAGATATTGGGGACCTACAGACACTGGATCCTACCCAGTTCGGCTTTGTTAAGGGTAGATCCTGCCTCTTAAACCTGGTTGATTTCTTTGAAACAGTCACCAAGGTGATTGACGAGGGGAAGGTGGTCCACACAGCCTACCTGGACCTCACAAAAGCCTTCGATACAATACCCCACTCGGGCATTATAGATAAGCTCACCAGCTTAAATATAAACCCCTATGTCACTAGATGGATTGCAAACTGGCTCAAGGACAGAACCCATATGGTTAGAATTGCTGGAGCCATGTCAGACTCCAAACCAGTTACAAGTGGTGTCCCACAAGGCTCAGTCCTGGGACCTCTCTTGTTCAGTATATATTTCTCGGAGGTACAGGCCAACACGGAAGGACTGTGGCTGACCAAGTTCGCAGATGACTGCAAACTGGGCGTCATAATTGACTCTCCAGCTGACACAAGCATCCTCCAAAAGGGCCTCATAGAAACAGACAACTGGTGCCAGAGCCATGGCCTCAAGCAAAATGCCAAAAAGTGTATAGTCATCCCCTTTGGCAAAAACAAAGTGCCCACAAATTACCACATAGGTGGTAATCCATTAAGTACAGAAGAAGTAATTAGGGACCTGGGGACCCAAGTTGATAGCAATCTCTCATTTGACAACCACGTGGCCAAAGTGGTTACAAAAACATTTTATATAGCCCACCTAATCATGAAGGGATTCACATCTAGATCGGGGAGGTCATCGTGCCTCTTTACTCATCCCTCATCAGGCCCATAATTGAGTACAATGCCCCTTTGGGATGTACCTTACCAGACACCTGCAGCAACTGGAAAGACCCCAAAAGTACCTCACCAAAAGGATCAAAGGGCTCAAACAGATGCCATATGCTGCCCGGTTAAAGAAACTCCAGCTCTACTCAGTGGCATACCGCCTGTTCAGAGGCGATCTGTGCCTGATGTATAAAGCCATGTCCAACCCGGAATTAATGGACATGCTGCACCTCAGAAAATCCAAATCCCATCGAGCTACGCTCGAGACTTGAACCTCAGCACTGAAATAAATAGGACATGCTGGAGGGACAGATTCATAACCCAGAGGCTCCCTTCACTCTGGAATAAAATCCCAGTCCAGGTTAGGCAGAGTCCCTCATTGACTCTCTTCAAGAGGAATCTTGATGAGTGGATGGGAGATCGTAAGTTTACCCCGGGTATCACTTCTGTGTCACTGTTAGACAGAGGCACAGTATACTAACCTCGAAAAAGGGCATAGCAAAATAAATTTAAAATGGGTGGCAAAAGCCAAACACATTCTGGCTAGGCTTATAAATGCCCTAGGGCAGATAGCCTAGTATGAACCTACGAACCTATGAAATAATTAAACAAATGTCTGTGCAATACAAAAATAATAGCATATTCCCATGAAATTTTCTTAGAATTATACTGAAACAGGTGCCATTGAAAATACCCTTATGTTGCAGCCCTAACTTTAAAGGCAAGGCAGAAAATGTATCTTCAATTGTCATAAATTAAATAATTTTAGTTACAATTTTTATATCATTATAATTAAAATAATGAAAATATCATTCTAAGAAGAACAGTCATAAATTCTAAGCCTCAGGTTGTATCAGTACTATATATCTATGTTTTTAATAACTTTTACATGCGTTACACTGAAAATAATTATATTTATAGTTTTATTTATAAATTAATATGTGAATATTTCAGTTTGTCAGATTCTAACTGGCATTCTGATCTAAATGTGACAGAATACAAATCTCAGTAAGTATATACTGTTTCCTAATTTTCTTATAAAAATCTAGGACACTGTACATTGTTAGTCAAACTGATGCAGAATGTAAATACATGTAATAATAATAAAATGGAAATAATACAGTCTGTAATGTGGGCATATCAGCCTGCATTAGTGAAACATTTATTTCAATAACTTTTAGATTACAAGCTACATAGCTTTTACTAAGAATGCTTGTTTTTTACATTGGGTGTTAGAGGAACATGTTAATGATAAGATTGAATATTCAGAAAGTTTAACTGTCTGAATAAATACATGTATATTTTTATTGTGAAATAAATGGCAAAAAGCAGAGAAGACTACTAGCGATATATGCCCACAGGTTTTACCTACCAATATAAGACTGTATCATTAAAACTGTTAGGAAACTTCTATGAAATTCTCCAGGAAACTATGTAATATGTTTCAGCTACAGAATACTCATAGTTCTTTCTGGTTTAAAGAGATGTTAACAACTGCCCTCAAAGGCAACTAGTAGAGGATGGAGGTTATGCTTTGGAATCTTGGCTCATGACACCTATGAGAAAACCACACAAGTAAGCTGAGCAAGATTATGTCTATGTATACATTCAAATTAGAAATATTATTGAAATGTATTTACTTGCTCAAATCATGTTTCTGATGTTTAGATGCATCTGGGGATGCCCTGCAAGTATGACCCAACCATATCAGTCAACATACTGACAGTACCATATTATACAATATAATTGTTAGGAAACAATTGTAACAGGAAAACAAGGTCAAGCATAACAGTTGCCAGCACCACAAAAAGGTCCAGGTGACACATATAAGGACTCAGATGAAGAACCAGAAGGTGGGGACAATTCTGGCAGACTGAGGCAGGCATGCTATGCTATGGCTCTGGCTAAGAGCAGAGAATAGCCCAAGCACTCACTACTTAAGGGAAAAATTAAGAAGCTAAGCATACACAAACATTAACAGTGATGCATGCAAAATGATCAGCCTTTACTTACCCATGTAATGCTTGTATTCTGTGAGCATCAGTCAGTGGCGAACCTGGAAGAAACAACATGTATCAGCAGTATTAACCAAGGTAAGTGGTGAACCTACAAAGAGGAGATAAAATGATTACTCCCATATAAAAGTATTGAGCTTCACTAAGATAAAATAGGTCTCAGCTCTACAGGAATGTTGGCAGTAACTCTTAAGTGATATATATGGAACATAACTAGTAATCTATTAAAAGGTATATAAAATTATTTTCACAGTATATGGTATACAGCCTATATATTGTACCACGGTGGGCTCATGTCAAAACAACACACACACTGCATCTCAGATTCCACAATCATCCACATATGTACAACAGGAAGTATTCTTATATATCACTAGACACAGAAACTATAAAATTAATACACAAACACAAATTAGGAATATGCCATTCAGCTGAGTGTTAACAAGTAGCTATTGCCCAAACACATATACTTGGCCTGCCCACTACTGGGCATCATGAATAAAAGCTGACCATCTTAGATGTCCCAACAATGGCCAGAGCAATCTCAGCATTATCTACTAACAGCATTACTACAAACAGAGTGAGGATCACAGCCAAAATAATAATTTCAACTTGAGCAAAATAGCAAAAATGTCTAATTTAGTACAATACTTTTGATTAAGTAAGCATCTGAGTAAGCAAGAATGAACTATCCACTATGTGCATTATTCATAGGTAATGCTAAGTCACAAATAAATGTGCAAAGGGCATGGCAAATGCATAATCGCTTGCATAAAGTATGTGTGTGTGTGTGTGTGTGTGTGTGTGTGTGTGTGTGTGTGTGTGTGTGTGTGTGTGTGTGTGTGTGTGTGTGTGTGTGTGTTGAGGGGTTTACAGGAGGGCAAGCCTGATAGCAAAGAAGAGTGTATGCATAACTGAGAAATCAGATTAACAGAAAATATCCATTCTCAGGGCCTGCAGCAACACATGCAAATCATTCAATTTAATCATTACATATGCGTCTGTGCAGGGTTGTATGGATAAGATGAGTTATACCATGTGTGGGTCTGCAAGATCATAATTAATGCATTTGTGTTAGCACTTTGGCCTGGCATCCTGGAGAGGTATAACCCATACATGGTAGAGGATTGAATTCACCATCACCTCTGATGACCACTTGAGTTACCTATGCTAAGAGTTGCACTGCAAGTTCTATGACCCCAACTAGAAGATGGAGTGTTACCTGAATGTGAACGATGTCTGCTGGAAAAGCTCTCATCATGACTATGTCCATTACCACATGGTCTATCAAATCTTGGTGTGGATACCTCAAACTCTGATGGAGCAGTGGAATAGTGCCACTATGGGATCAGGATCTGACATGGTCACATCTGCTAACACCTCAAAATATAGTGACTCTTTGGCTATGTGAATGCTGACCCTCCCCAGCAAATGTTTCATTACAAACACTTTATGATCTTGTGTGTCATTCACCTGATCAAAGGACTCACACACATGGTTCAGGCAGTCTCACATTTCAGAATGCACAACATGCAATAATCTCTTCTGAAGACCTGGTGGAACTTGCCTGTGCCTCAATCATGACCTTACCCATACATAGGGTGGCACTTAATAACATACCAATATCGGGAGAGGGCAAAATATATGCCTTCTCTGAACACCTATACTGCCACCCCATGTGGTATTTCACCCTCACAATGTCTAGAGGGAGACTATGCCATCTCTGCAAGTGAAGTAACCTCAGTATCCTGATCAATCAAGTCACCCTTAACATGTCTTGTCACAGATGGCTCTGTGTCACTGGTATGATTGCCATACTGATTATGTCCAGAATCTGGGATGGGGCTGTAGGAGCCACAATCTCAGTGTCAGACTGACCCTCTGCAACCCCAGTCTGTGCATCTTAATTACCACCATAATCAGCAGAGGCTACTGATACTCCAACATCAGGTGGTAGGAGCTCAACAGTGTCAGTGGTAGGCTTAACTGTGATTATAGCAATAAAACACAAGAAAAAGACAAACGTGATAAACTGATCAGATCTGCAGTACATAACCCTCATTTAGGCAACACTAGATGCAAGTGCAATTAAAAATGTCATTAAGGTAGAATTAAAGATCAATTATATAAATAAGTACAACCAAACAAATATATGGCCACACCATTTTCAGTTGGTCATGGAACCTCAGTATCTAGACAGACAAAATGGAGATGGATAGAGGTATGATAAGCATTAAACAGAAGATGACCCATGAAAGAGATACATGGCTAGATTTAAAAAGGCCCTTGTGGTCATTGGCTTAGAAAATACCTATGAACCTATAAAAATATAAAAATGGCATACCTGGAGCATCAGCAATACACACCCTTTGGTTTCTTTCACTTCTGCACCCAAGTCCAGCACAACACTGTAAAACTCTGATGAGCTGTTTGAATCCCTTTCAGAGGAGGCATCTCACCCATCTCATTGAGTGGTGCTTTGTTAGGAGGACCACCACCTGTACCTCTTTGTTAGCACCAGCTCTTCATTTGGCCTTGCTGATTATGTTACTGGCACAATATCTGATGGCTTTGTAATCATAGCCTTCGCCACCAACAGCATTCACATCATCGACTACCTGCTGCCAGATTTGGTCACTGAAGGGCATATCAGCTACAATTTTCTTTCTGAGGCACAATCCATGTTGACCCTGTGCCTGCACTGTAATCCCATTCACAGCATCTATGAATGCAGGTTTATGTGGCCCAGGTTTTTTAAGTGATATATTCTTGTATGGGAGTAAAAAAATATTTATGCATCAGAAAAATTAGAAAGGACTGGCCAGAAAATTAATATGCATTTATGCAGACATCGTTAAAAACATTTACATAAATGATCCTCATGAATACACACGTCTAAATCATTACTGTAAATCCAGCTCCAGCCACCCCCCTCCCAGCAATAACAGACCTATATATACATATATATATATATATATATATATATATATATATATATATATATATATATATATATATATATTTATATATGGATTCACTTCAAATGATCGAATTTCCCAAATCTCGAACTCATATGATCGAGACCATATGTTCAAGATTTCAGAAACTCGAACATCAGAAGTGAAAAAAAAACACATTTAAAGATGTTTTTGCAGGGAGGGCAAGCCCCCGTGCTCCCCACACCCCCTACTTAAATATACTAACTCCGAGATCACGCTACAGTGGGGAAAAGGGAAGTCTCCCATTCCACACTTCTGCAGACACTGCGGAACGAGAGATTTCCCTGTTCCCTGCTGTAGCACAATCTCAGAGTTAGTATATTTAAGTAGAATGGGGGGCAGAGGGCTTGTCCCCCTACAGAATCCCTCAACTAAGGCACTCACACACTTCATTTAACCCCCCTTCAGATGCTCGAGTTTCTGAAAACTCAATCATATGGTCTCCACTGTATGAGTTTCGAGAGTTCGGAAACTCAGTCAACTGAAGTGAACCCATATATATATATATATATATATATATATATATATATATATATATATATATATATATTTATATAAAAAACAGCATTAAATATGAATCAAGTGCATTAATAAAAAATGCTTTTCATATTCAGATGTCTGTCAACAATGCTAAGGACATGAGCAGAACAAGGCTTTTGCATGCAATATAAGTCAGTGCTTTTTTTTAGTACCAACCATTAAACCCTCCTTACAAAAACAGTTTGAAAATTGTAGACAGCACTCAGTTATGCAATAAAAATCATTCCCCCTTCCCTAAACCAGTAAACCAGCAAACCAGCAGATACAAAGTCATGAGCACAACACTTCTAATGGGATTACAGTTGTTTATGCCATGGATACGCAACAACCTTATCATAGAATATTTGCTGAAATGTAACTTTCACATTGCTAGATTTAACATAAGCTCCTAAATATGTTTACATCCTCAGAGAATTTTTGCTATAAAGCCACATAATGTTAGATGAGGCTATGGCCCCTTGACTCTGAAAGGTGACCCAGAATAGGTACTGCACATTTGAATATGTGATTCACCCTATCCAATGAATCCCATATATGGTTCTTGCACTCGCATAGTTCTGCATGCATAGCATGGATCAGTGCCACAACCTCTGCCAAAGCATTGGTGGAATTCGCTTGTGCCTTCACAATGGCCCTACATGTATGTATGTGTTGTTCATCCATCGTTGTCGACGATAACCAAAGACATCAGATCAAGGAGGTTGAATGAGTATGGTTTGTCCAGCTGTGGCTGATCAGTCCAATGCAGGCTTGGAAAGCTCTGCCACACGTTGGGCACAAGTGGTTATTTTATGTTGGTTGGAAATAAGTTGCTGTGGATTTACAAAGCTCATGCTTCCTCTGTGCCTCTGCGGTCCTGCTCTGCTCATAGAAGGTAGCACCTTTGCTGATGCAGCTTCACCAGGTGGGGTGGTCTTGTGCTACGGTTTCCCAGGAGTCCAGGTCAATGCCAAAGCTCTTCAGAGTGTACTTGAAGCGTTTTTTTCTGCCCACCTTGTGTGTGTATGCCTCCTGCAAGTTCACATTGAAACAGTCTCTTGGGGAGGCGTGTGTCTGGCATACGTACAAGGTGGCCTGCCCACATGACTTGGGATCTCCTCAGCAGGGTGTAAATACTTGGCAGTTCAGCTTGAGAGGACAACTGCATCTGGAACTTTTTCCTGCCAGGTAATTTCCAGCAGCCTTCTTAAGCAGTTCATATGGACGTGATTCAGCTTTTTGGCATGATGCTCATACACAGTCCATGTCTCACAGGCACACAGTAGTGCGGGCAGTATGAGTGCCTAGTACACCTTCAGCTTTGTGGACAGTTTGATGCCTCTCTTCTCCCAAACTGACTCCCGCAACCATTCAAATGCGGAGTTTGTCTTGGCGATATATGTGTCTACTTCATCGTCATTGCTCACAAATCTGGAGTGTGCTGTTGAGATATGTAAACTTGTCAACAGCCTTCAATATCTCACCTTCAGCAGTGATAGTTGGTTCTGCATATGTCTTCTGTGGTGTGGGCTGATGCAAAACCTCAGTGTTCTTGGTATTAATTGTGTGGCCGAAGTTTCTGCAGGCAGTGGAAAATCAATTCATACTCTGCTGCATCTGGGCCTCTGTGGCAGCATTGAGTGCGCAGTCATCTGCAAACAGGAAATTGCACACAAAGTCCTCTTCAACCTTGGTCTTGGCTGTAGCCTCCACAGGTTGAAGAGCCTGCCATTAGTCCTGTATCTAATCTTGATGCTGGTTTCTTCATCATTGCAGAAGTCATCTGCCAACATGGCCAAGAATATCATGCTGAACAGCATGGGTGCGAATACACAGCCTTGCTTGACTCTATTGGTGACTGGGAAGGCATCAGAGGAGTCTCCATCATCCAGTACTTGAGCAAGCATGCCATCATGAAACTGTTGCACCATAATGATGAAATTTGCCTGGGCAGCCAAACTTCTCCATGATCCGCCATAGCCCCTCACAACTGACGGTGTCAAAGGCTTTGGTCAGGTCCATGAACATTGTGTAAAGGTCCCTGCTTTGCTCCTGGCACATTTCCTGAATTTGACATGTTGCAAATATCATGTCCAGTGTCCCTCGGCCCTCTCAAAAGCCGCACTGACTCTCTGGCAGGTGTCCATCTTCCATGTGTTGAATGAGACGGTTGAGGAGGACTCCGGCAAGAATTTTGCCAGCAATGACCAGGAGAGAGATTCCTCTGTGGTTGTCACAGGACTGCCTATTTCCATTTCTCTTATAGAAATGTATGATGGAGGCATATTTTTGCTCCTGAGGGATAACTTCTTGTTGCCACATGGTTTGGAAGAGCTCCGTGAGCTTCTGTAACAAGATTGGTCCCCCTGTCTTGCAGATTTCAGCAGGAATGGAGTCAGAACCTGGTGCTTTACTATTGGTGAGAAGCTTAATTGCTTTCTTAACCTATGATTCCTTTGGAGGTTCTGCCAGGGAGGTGTTAAAGGTGACTCATGGCATGTGGTCAATGGCTTCAGCATTGATAGAGGAAGGCCTATTCATGGCATCATTGAAGTGCTCAGCCCATCTTTGCAAGATGGCTTTTTTGTCAGTGAGCAGGGTGGATCCATCAGCACTGATCAGTGGTGATGTTTCAGAGGACTGTGGCCCATAGATGGTCTTCAGGGCATCATAGAAATGCTTGGAGTTGTTGCTATCAGCGTACTTCTGGATCTCATCTGCCTTTCTGCTAAGCCAGGAGTCTTGAATCTCTCTGAGCTTTCCTTACACCTTGCTTTTGATGGAGTTATAGGCTACTTTCTTGAAGATGAATGTAGTGCCTTGCTGGAGGGATCTGAAGGCTTCACGCTTCTTATCCAGCAGCTTCTGAATGTCTTCTTCATTATCATCAAAGCAGTCCTGGTGTTTGCATGTGTTCATGTCCAAATGAGTGAAAGCAGTGTTGTAGACCACATCCCTAAAGGCTAACCAGTCCTCATCTGCACTGTTAGTGCCAAAGCTGAGTTGGTCAAGCTTACTGTCGAGGTCCTCCCTGAAGTTCTGGCACAGAGAGTGCTGTTCTAACTTGTTGACATTCATGCACCTATTGGTCTTTTTCTCCTGCGGCGCCACATAGGCTGAATGTGCAAGTTGAGTTTTGAGATGATGAGTCTGTGGTCTGTCCAGCAGTCTGCATCACACATGGCCTTAGTCACTCTATCATCCTGCCTGTCCCTTCTCCTTACTATAACATAATCAATGAGATGCCAGTGCTTGCTGTGTGGATGCATCCAGGACATCTTGTTACAGTCGGGTAGGCGGAAGACTGTGTTTGTGATAAACAGGTCATGAGCTGCACAGGTCTTCAGAAATAGATGACCATTGCTGTTACTTTTGCTGACTCCATTCCTCCCACTGAGACCCTCTCATGTCAGATAGTCTGCACCAACTCTGGCATTGAAGTCGCCTAAGATGATGAGCTTATCCACCTTGGGCACAGATGCTATGAAGGACTCCAAGTCTTCATAAAACTTGTTTTTAATTTCCTCTGGATTTGTCATGGTAGGGGCATATACACTGATAAAGGTGGCACAGTGCTTTCCTTTGAGGGAGAGCCACAGAAACATGAGTCAGTCATTGAATCCTTTAGGGAGGCTGGCTAATTTGCTAATTAGATTAGACTTGATGGTGAAACCCACTCCTGCTTCATGGCATTCACTGCTGCTGTGGTCACTCCAAAAAAAAAAAAAGCATAACCGGCTTTAACTTCTGTCAGCTGGCCTTCGTCTGTGAACCTGGTCTCACTGAGGGCTGCTATCTGGATGTTGTACCTTCCGAGTTCTCTTGCGACAAATGCTGTCCATCTCTCAGGTCTGTCTGTTTTGGTGCTATTCATGAGTGTGCACACATTCTATGTGCCAATGGTGAGCAAAGTCACCAAAGTTTTTTTCTTTGTGATTCGACCACATGGTTCAGATCCCCACCTGCTGCGGCAAGCAGGCCAGAGGTAGGATGAAGCAGGATATGTTTAGGGCACCTTTTCTAGCCCCTTCCTTAGAACATGGAGGTCAGCAGAGCGATCCTAAATAGGGCTGCTCAGTCACCCACAGGGCTGCCGAAATCCACTTCTGCTTCAGTCTAGTAGTGAGCAACCCATTGCCCTGGACTGCCTGTGTGTAAGGTTGTGGCTACAGCTTCCAGTGTATCTGCCCCTGCTGCTTTGTCATTCATCCATTGCCTGAGGACTTGGGGTGGTAATATCTTGACTTGCGCATAAATTGGATTATTGTGAGAGAAAGTTGCTCGGATCATCACTCTCACTCTCTCATCCCAGCCTATCTAGATCCAGTGGCAAGTTATAGTCGAGATGACTGGAGATGGGTTGGGATGCAGTGGATGTCCAACAGTTTCCTAATGTGTCTCACTGTGCCCTGTTTGCGCTCCACAACACTTTGCTGAGTCCGCTTTCCTGCCCATTAAATCAGTCTGGTGATTTCCTCTGCACAGTCTGCTGGATCCAGTCTTTGCATGCATAGGTAGACAAGCCCTGATGTGGTGAGGGTTCCAAACCCATCAGCTACCCTCACCTGGTTTTGCTGGTCTGTCGAAGCCATTGCCCGGGCTGTGGCCGCTGTTGCATGCAGACAGCTACGAGGAGCCACAGGTGACAGCTGAGTGTCAGGTGAGGACAAAAGTGGATGAACTACTCTGAAGAGCATGACATGTTCACCCATCAGAGGTACTACTTCTCCCTGGCACCCCATACACCCCGGCCCTACACGTATACATTGGGTGGCAGCTACTGACACACCAACCTCGGAGGAAGGCAGTAACCATACCTCTGATGAGCACCAGTACCAATCCCCCTGTGTGGACCATTCATTATATAACTGCTAGGGGTAGATTCATATATATCTCTACTGGGGTTCAACATACTTCAGTGATCTACAGTGTCACCATCAACCTGTCTGCTTTCTGAGGGCCATCTGGGTATGCGTAGGTACACAGACTGCACCTATAGTCTGAAGAGGGGATGTGAGAGTCAACCTCCCTTTGTCTAATACACATTCTGCATCCCCGGACTGTTCCATCTCATCCCCTCCATCATCATCAGAGGTTAATGATCCTCCAACCTCAGATGGGGTTAGTTCCATAGTGCTGGTGCCAGTCAAAGTTTCACCTGGGAATACACCAAAATAAAACATCCATTTTAAGTATGGCCAAACATCAAAACAGCACATATAGACTAATACCATTACAACTATAAACGCATATTCTATTGGGGTATAATCATGAACATACCTTGTGCAGATGGATGTTGTACCTCGTTACCAGATGTACCTAAATGACACAAGTGAGACAGGTAATTTATGAAGTGTAATGTGTTTAACAGGTATAAATAGGGACAGAAAGTGACTGCAGGACTACATACCTGGGGTATCATCAGTGGATATTCTCTATGACCTATCCATCTATTCCTCAAAAGCCAGCACTGCACTATGTAATGCTAAGGAAGTGGTAGTGCTGGTAAGTGATGCCAAGAACTTTGCTTTCTCTCTAAGGGGGGTTCAGTAGATGGCTTACCATCAACTTTCATTCCTGTACCACAGCCTAACTGTGGGTGGCAACACATATTATATCAGTTGCTCAATTACAGACCATGTCATCATTTTGATCCTGACCACCCATGACCTTGACATTGGTGACAGCTTCATGTCAGGAAGGGCTGGTCAGCAGAATTAGAGACAAAGAGCCATCTACCATAGAGACAGAGGGCCTCTAGTACAACCTCATCTTCTGCATCTGTAAACTCGGGCATGTGGGTGAATGTGAATTTCTATGCCAGTTTCTTAGGCATATCTCTGTTGGAATGAAAACACTGGAATTAACAACTGTGGTCTTTCATGGATGTTACAAATACTAAAACACATGCTATAATAATTATCCAATTGCAACACTTTAGTAAGGCATGATGGTAAAAGTTGTGTATATACAAAACAATCCTGTACCTGAATGTAAGGAATTATAGTGTGCTAAACACAATACCCTTCCTCCCTTCCACTAAAATACCAGCACATGACTATTATTTCACAGGCATGCAACTTAACAAGCACTAGGAGCATTTGCCTCAACCTTGATAAAAATCCTTAAACTGTAATTACATATGGAAGGCACACAATCCTACAGTGCTGTATGGCTCACTTTAATGTAGATACATTGATACAACTCATACTAGCATCACTACATTCTACTACAGCCAAGACACTTGTGATGTACCACATCAGAATTCTTTGGCAATACATGCAGATACAATGAAAAAGTGATCCAAAATTCTAGGCCTTACAGTAAATACACAAAACGCTATTTGCTTGTACATATAAGTAGATGTAAAATGAACAACATACCTTATTGAAGCAGATAATGATATTATATAGAAAGCACAAACACAAATTACCAGCAATAGTCCAAAGATCATCTAAAAACGAAAAGTCAGTGAAGCAAAAAAATCCAGATGACCACCACGGCTTAAAACAGGTTTATTTAGACAAGCGCTTTCACGTAGTACAAGCCACACTTTCTCAAGTCTTCAATAAAACAGTAAAAATCCCTACAGATTTTATATC
This sequence comes from Protopterus annectens, assembly GCF_019279795.1. NCBI lineage: Eukaryota > Metazoa > Chordata > Ceratodontiformes > Protopteridae > Protopterus > Protopterus annectens. Next base: position 593,070,560 of record NC_056745.1, read on the forward strand.
AAAAGACACCATCAATTAAATACATCATTAAAATAAATTCACCCTTAAAATACATCAATTAAGTCTTGCAGTAGACGACCAATATATTTTAGGGTTGTCTTCCATGATGCCATGATGATATGTGGCACTGGTAATGGTTTTATCATATAAATAAACCAGTCAACAATCAAACTGAAGAAATACAGTGAATCACAAATGGAAAGCCTTAGGAAATAAACTGCTGTAGATAAAATCCACAAGAACTTTAATCCAGAAGCTTTTTAAAATAAAAAAAAATGTTTAAAACAATAAAAGATAAGCTCTTTCATTCAAAAAATACATTTACTTCATCAAATAATAATGCTGGAAGTACACACTCATTTTAAAGCTTTTGTGTTCAATCACATGATCACCAAGCCCCCAGGAACTGAAACATCATCTTAAAGAAGCCACTGAAAAGAAATTCACAGTGCATAGCACTGAGTCAATTCTATTTACAAAAATTGCAACAAAGCATAAAATATAGACAATAGAAATAAAATAAAAAAAATAAAGGCAAAAGTATTTAAATATATGCCTTTAATTTAGGGCTCATCTTTCCAGTGTTTTTAACATAAGCAAACATGCTATTGAAACATGGTCACTGAATCCAGGCCAGTTTTTGGCATTCAAACGCAACTGCCAAAACAGTTCACATTTTTCCAGTAATAAGATCCATGGACTTTCATCACGATTAGAAGGCATTTGTTCCAAAATGCAAAATTTGAACATATTGTGTAGGTAACATTTTATGTTTATAAAGGGCATTTGACTATTTTCTCATTTTGATTTAACATAAATGTTTGCATATTCTGTCCGTCAGTCTCCTCTCTGTTGTTCCTAGGTAGAAACAGGGGCAGAACATACATAGTGCACAATATGCCACTTTCTTGTACAACAATTGAATCTGTTTTGGTGGTGCTGCGGTAGCGTTCTCGCCTCACAGCAAGATGTTGTCCTGTTCGATTCTCAGATAAAGCGTCTTCTGTGTGGAGACATGCGTGAATGGGCATACCTTCGTTGAAGGTTGTACGTCAGGGCTGGCAACTTGGTACGTAAAAATCTACTGCCAATCATTAGCGGACCGGAGTTACGCTGTGGCGACCCCTAACCGGGAAAAGCCAAAAGATACAACAACAACCAGGTTGTTCAATGTAATTTCATGGAACACCAGAATATTGGGGAAGTAGGCATACATGTCAACTGTACAGATTTTCGCAGAATGTTCAGATTTTTGCCTCATATTTTTGGTCTGTTTTTCATAAAATTTTATTTTTTTGGCAAAATAGTGGCAAATCATTAAAGACTGAAGTTAGAAAATAATGACAGACATTTGAGTTTCAGACTTTCTACCCTTCAAAAAATTCATACTAATGTAAAACCTATTATTCTATCAACTTTTTAAGTTTGTAAGAGCAATATTTAAAATATTTCCCTATTTTTGGGCCTTTGTCCTACTTTTATTTATGGCTTTGTCCAGATTTCTTGCTCTAAGAGGTAGAGAGGTATGGCAGTAGAGACAACCACACTTTTTCATCCCCTAAATGCAATGTTTTCTCTTTGATGGGGTTTGGACCACCTGTGTTCTAATATTGTTTGTGAATTTCTGCCCCTTTTGAACACCACTTGTGCCAGGCCCCACATAATTACAAATGGTATTCCCTTGTAGGACAAGGCACCAATTATTTTCCAGGATAGATTTCATAGAGAGACCTTCAGTAGAATAAGTTGTAATAAAAGAATTCCTGAAGGTTTCTGTGATTGTTTTCATAGTCTCAGCCATGGGTGGCATTGATATTGTAGCCTGACCATCTAGGACTTCCTCACTTTCCATGTTAGTCACACAAGGGCCTCCCAAAATTGGCACTATATGATGAGATGCATGTTTATTAATCACCTGTAGCATCCAATTGTCTACAAATTTTGTAGGATAGCCATGTCTTAAAAAAAGTTTTCTACAGCAATATGTACCCATCCCAAAAGGCAGCATCTTCCATGGTTATTCTGGCTGCATTCAAACTGGCCATTGACCACCACCCTTTTCTGTGGTATATGGTGCAACTTGTCAAAATGGAGAAAACTGTTCAAATACGTGGGTTTACTACAGATTTTGGAGGTGAATCTTCTGCTTGTATTGTCCTTGGCCAACCATATATCCAGGTAAGCTATATTTATATCATTACTGTCATGGGTAAATGCAAGAGACTTGGTTGTTTGATTAATATATGACAAAAAATGTGGGATGTTATGAGCCTCACTATCCCACAGGATAAAAATATCAACCACAAAGTGTGTATAGAATCTATATGATGCAAAAAGGGGAGATAAATAAAAACTGTTTCTCCCATTGTATCGTGATAATGTTGGCAAAAAGGCCCCCACATTTTGCATCCATGGCAACCCCTGCTTGTTGCAAGAACAAGTCACCTTTAAATTTAACAAAATTATTTTTCAGTACAATCTACAATAAATTGACATAGACATTAATCTGGTCTTGTGGTATAAGTTTCTCCAACAAAAATTCAGAAAGCTATTCCAGTTCTAGGTCATGGGGAATGACCGAATACAAGTCCTTGACATCCACAATAATAAAGATATACATATCTTTAAAGGAAAGGTCATTCATTTTTTGTAAAAATTCCCATAAATCATGCTAAGCATGTGGCTCCTGGGTGACCAAACCTTTTAATCTGGTATCCAAGAATTTGGCCAAGGGATGGGTGATAAAACCACGGCCATCAACAGTAGGTTGCATTGGTGGTTGTTCTTTATTTTTATGTATCTTAGGCAAACCAAACATATGGGGGATCTTAGGATGCATTACATTATGATAGTTATAGTCATCAATTAAAATTTGTTGGTCAATAAATAAGTCATTGAGATTTCCCTTTATCCTGTTGTATGCAACATTACTCTCATTCACGGATACTTCCCTGTAAGTGTCAGATGCAAAACTAGACCTCATTTTCATATTCTAGTCACACACACACATTCATCATGGCCAACCCAGCCCCTTTATCAGGTTGCATGGTCCTGATTTCGTTGTTGCTTTGTAAATCATTTAATCTAACTGTTTCTTCTCTAGAAAGATTATTTTTTAAAATGTTATTTTTAAAGTATGTTTTCTTACCTTTCAATCCAAGCATGTCAAGTTACTTATATCCAGCTCACAGATTTTTTTTTGAAACAGTTAATCACAGGGTGAATCAGGGGATTATATGTGCTGGATACCCTTAATGGTTGCATGCTGATCCCACATTTTGAAACATCACCATAAAATTTAATTTTCTAGAATATTTCTTAAGATCCATGAGTATGTTTGCAACATCCATATGCCTGTTAGGTACAAATGTTAGACTTCAAGCAAATAAATCCCAGTGGTAAGCAACGATATCAACAGATGAAAAATTGTAATCTGTGAAAGCACCAGTGGTAACTGGGGTTAAGATACATGTAATAACATCTGGGACTGAACTTAATTCCATTTCTTGAAATTCCAATGCCACTCTGTCTCTTGGCTCTTCCACTTCAATTTTGTTGCTTTGTATTCAAGTTCTGCCTGGGATCATTCCTGTTGTTCCATTGATTGCTCTGAATGCAATATTGGTTACTGATCCTTTCTGACCTCATGAGAACTGTAGTGTTCCCATGTCCTAAAAAATCATCCTTGTTTTCCTCCACCAACATATTATCTAACACATCCTGTCTCAGGTCTGTTGGCTCATCATCCAATTTATTAGTATTAGCATTGACATTGTATCTGGTACCCCATACTTGTGATGGTGGAGGGGTGGGTATGCCTTCTTTTCTTTATATTCACATGTATCTCTCTCAAGCTTCTTAACTTTACAGGAATGAGTATTTCAGATCGGTTCATTAATGATCCTGAAAATGCAGATGTGTTCATACTTAAATGATTCGTACTATATATCATGAGAATTCATAAATTCCAATGCCCTGGATCAACTAATCCATAGTCTCACCAGGAGCTCCAATATCCTAGACCTGGTCATAACCAACATGGGAAATCGATGCTCCACACCTATGGTCACCCCCTCGTTGGTCAGGTCAGACCATAAGCTAATCACCCTTAACATCCACATCCCACCCCCACCCCCCACCCCCCAGGTAAGGAAACCTCCATAAAAAACTTCTCCAAAGCCAACTTCATGCTACTCAAGTCAGAAGGTACAAACTTCATGACACCCATGCAAATGGGAACTGAAAGTTTGACTGCTGAGTCCTACACTAAGGCACTGTATGAGCACATCCACTCATGCATGAATCGTGCCATTCCAAATAGAACCAAGATGCTCTCCTCCAAAAAACGGAAGCCAATCTGGTGGTCCCCTGCCATAAACAAACTTTACAACAAAAGGAAAAAACTGTTGCAGAAAAGAGGAAAATCCCAGGATGCAAAAAAACTCCCTTACCAGCCTCAGTAAGAAGCTAAGATCCCTCATAAAATCCTCCAAAGCTAGTTACGAAAATAAAATTGCCAAAGATTCCAAAGACAACCACAAGGCATTCTATAACTTTGTCAAGAATCTAAATGGCAATGCTCAGATCTGCTCTGAGCTACAACAGAATGGCATTAAATATACTGATCCCAAGGATATTGCCAATATCCTCACAGATCGATTCAGTGCCAACTTCACCCCCCTCTTACCCCCTAAGTGGCCCATCTCAATACCGGAAGATTGCTAAGTTCCGGTAATAACGGCCACACAGGTAAAAAATGCACTCTCCAAAGCTAAGAATACAGCATCCATGGGACCAGATGACATCTTGGGCTGTGTACTACATGAACTACAAAATGAACTGGCACCTCACCTAAGTGGCATGTTTAATCATACCCTCACCTCAGGCTTTGTGCCCATTGAATGGCGCACAGCTACAGTTATCCCACTCCACAAGGGGGGATCCACCTTGGATCCCAGAAACTACTGCCCCATCAGTCTGATGAGCCTGATCTGCAAGGCCATGGAACGTATTATCATGGAACTTATAAACAAAGACATTGGCAACCTTAAAACACTGGACCCCACCCAGTTTGGGTTCATGAAGGGCCAATCTTGTCTCCTGAACCTGATTGACTTCTTTGAATCAGTTTCCAGAGCTGTGGATGAGGGTAAGGCAGCCCACACAGCCTATCTGGACCTTGCCAATGCCTTTGACACCATCCCCTACTCTGGAATCATAGATAAACTTACTAAGCTGGGCATTAATCCCTATGTCACTCGATGGGTTGCCAACTGGCTTACTGACAGAACCCACACTTTAAAAGTAGCTGACTCCAAATCCATATCCAGACAAGTGACAAGTGGATTACCTCAGGGATCAGTCCTGGGACCTCGCTTGTTTGGCATGTACTTCTCTGAAGTACAGGCCAACACTAATGGACTCTGGATAACAAAGTTTGCAGATGACTCCAAACTGGGAGCCATTATTGAATCCCCAAATGATGTGGATACTCTACAAAAGGGCCTTACAGAAACAGATGCTTGGTGCCAGAGCCATGGGCTCAAGTTCAATGCCAAGAAAAATATAGTTATCCCCTTTGGGAAAAAAACATGTAACAGTGAATTACCACATAGGTGGCATTACACTAAACACCAAAAGTGTGATAAGAGATGTAGGGGCACAAGTGGACAGTGGTCTCACCTTCAATAACCACATCACCAAAACAGTCAGGAAATCCTTCTATGTGGCACACCTCATCACTAAGGGCTTTTCATCAAGAAAAAAGGAGGTCATTGTCCCACTGTACTCATCCCTCATTCGACCCATTATAGAATACAACGCTTCATTTGGTATGTACCTCTCAAGACATCTGCAACAACTGGAAAGACTGCAGAAATACCTCATTAAAAGAATCACAGGCCTAAAGCAGATGTCTTATGCTGACCGCCTTAAAAAACTCCAGCTATACTCTGTCACATATTGTCTACTCTGAGGTGATCTCTGCTTAACATACAAGGCCATGTCAAACCCAGAGTTGTTGGACATGCTACACTTAAAGAAATCCCAATCCCTCAGAGCCACATGCTCCAGGGATCTAAACCTTGGCATCACAATAAACAAAACATGCTGGAGGGATAGGTTCCTGACCCAGAGACTACCCAGACTCTGGAATAGACTGCCAATACATGTCAAGCAGAGTGCCTCTTTGGCCCTCTTCAAAAGGAACCTTGATGATTGGATGGGAGAAAGGAAATTCACCCCGGGGATCACATCAGTCACCCTGCTAGACAGGGGTCCAGGAAAGTAAATAGTGTGGGAAGAAATAGCCAGGGAATTGTTATGGCTAAGCTTGTACCAACCTATGAACCTATGAACCTATGAATTTTTGAATTATTCAAGATTTCTAGATCTACCATGATTTCATAAATTAATCTATTATTATATCTTTCAGTCATATCAGTATACTGCATCCCATGTCTATCAAACATATTCAAGTGTTTATTATGTAAATCAGAATTAGGTATGAGTCCAGTAGGGAAGCACCACGTACCCACATAATGTAGGCCTTTCAGTACTACATGTGCTTTCATACATTCTTTAAAATATGCATTATCCAGCTGTAATTTGTTTACTTTAATTAATTTATAGTCCAGTTCAGCCAGTTTTTCTTCAAAGTTGTCATTTCCCCCCACCTGAGAGTTCACAAACAACATTTCAGAATGCAACCAGTCACCCAGTAAAGGGGGCTAAGACAAAACCTATCCTCTATGGTTTAGAGTACCAGAAGATTCACTAATAATGTTCAAAAGTAATATATTTGAAGGGTTACTTCTATTTGATAGTCCAGTGTTGTTAGAAGCTGAATAACAGCAACCAGAATTCAAGTCTACGTTTCTGGTGGCACCAGGAAGTTCATTCTGTGTTGACGGTACTTTAACTGCATTTACACAAGCTGTTGTAAGACTATCCACCTTCTGCAAGAATTGTTGGATGAGTAAAGTCAAATCACCCACAATTTGTGTTGTCTGTAAGTCCATCTCACAGGAAGAAATTTGTGAATGTCTGGTGAACATCTGCAATAAATAAACTCTATACCAAAAGGAAAAAAAATTGGTGTCCATAACCAAGAAGGAGCAGGTGCCCAATTGTAAGCAATCTCTCCTTAGCCTGAACAATCAAATAAGAGCACTAGTGAAATTCTTCAAAGCAAACTCCGAGTCCCAGTTGGCCACATCTATTAGAGACAATCATAAGACCTTCTTCATATATGTCCACAATCTCAAATAAAGCACCTAGACCTATTCACAACTGGTGGTGAAGGACACCATATAATGCCATAGATATAGCAAACTTCCTGGCTGACAGATTCAGTGAAAACTTCATCCCTCTGCCTCCTCAACAGTAAATCAGGACATCCCCAGTACCTGCCACCTTCCCCTTATATCAGGTCATCACTGCTCTCTCAAAAGAAAAAAATACAGCCTGCATGGGACCCAATAACATCCCAGGCTGCATCCTACATGAACTTCAGCAGGAACTTGCAGCATCATTAGGCACCATATTTAACCAAAGTACCAGCTTCCTCCCAGCTGAGTGGAGGGCACCCACTGTCATCCCTTTGCACAAATGTGGAGCATCCACCGATATGGGAAATTATAGAACCATCAGCCTAACTAGCTTGATCTGCAAGGCCATGGAATGGAGTATCATGGACCTTATTAACAAGGACATTGGCAATCTCCAAACATGTGATTCCACACAGTTTGGTTTCATCAAGTGGAGGTCATGTCTGTTAAATTTGGTCGACTTCTTTGAGACAGTCACCAAAGTCATGGATGAGGGGAAGATGGTGCACCTCACCTCCCTTGACCTGGCCAAAGCCTTCAACACTATTCTTCACTCGGGAATAATAGATAAACTCTCTCTCAACTAGGCATCAGTCTGTATGTTACCATATGCTAGCTAAATGGCTCACTGATAGAATCCACCTAGTCAAAATAGGGGAAGCCACCTCAAGCAGTAGACCGGCAATGAGTGGCATACACCAGGGTTCAGTCTTGGGACCTCTGTTATTTGGGATTTACTTTTCTGAGGTGCTGGCCAAAACCAGTGGGCTGGGTATCTCATCCAGTGGCAAGGAGGTCATAACATCCCTGTATTCTTCCCTTATAAGGCCCATTATTGAGTACAATATCCCATTCAGCATGTATCTTGTAAAGCACATGCAGCACCTGGAGAGACCACAGAGGTTCCTCACCAGGAGAATCCAATTCCTTACCATACACAGGCTGAAAGCCCTATCCCTCAGTTTCATAAGACTCCTCAGAGGTGACCTCTGTCTGGCATAAAAGACAATCGCAGACCCCGCCTTGATGGGACTGCTGCATATCCGCAAGTCAAGCTCCACTCGAGTAACCCACACGCACGGCCTCAACCTGGTCTGTTAAATCAATAGGACTTGTTGCCGGGAAAGATTTGTGTCTCAGAGACTTCCCCATCTGTGGAATAGATTCCTCTGCATGTCAAGCAAAGTACCTCTTTAACCCTTTTTAAGTGTAACCTGGATAACTGGATGGAAAACAGAAAACCCATTCCTCTGATTCCATGCGTGCCCCTGCTGGACAGGGTCATGGGGTGCTGACTTGTCTAAACTTGGGCTAAACTCTTGGCTAGGCTTATAAGGGCCTCAGGGCTAATAGCCTAGTAACTTCCTATGATTCTATGATCCTATGAAGAAGCTGCAGTTTGTGCTCCAGTGGCCATAGTGCAAAACAAACCAGGCAAAAAACAAATTGAAGAAATACAGGTGAAACACAAATGGAAGGCCCAAGGAAACAAACTGATGTGGATACAATCCAGAAGAACTTTAATCCAGAAGCCTTTTAAAATAAAAAATACTTGTTTAAAAACAATGAAAGATAAACTCTTTCCTTCAAAAAATACATGGACTTCATCAGATAGCATTGTTGGAAGTACACATAAAAGAGTTTAAAGCTTTTTTGTTTAATCATATGACTAACAAGCCCCCAGGAACTGAAATATCATCTTAAAGGAGTCACATTCACAGTGCATAGCACTAAGTCAGTACTATTTACAAATATTTCAGCAAAGAATAAATATAGAAAATAGAAACAAAATACATCCCCCCCCAAAAAAAAAAAAACTAAAGGCAAAAATCTCTCTCCTTAGCCTCAACAAGCAAATTAGATCACTAGTGAAAACCTCCAAAGCCAATTATGGATCAAAACTAGCCTCTGAAACAAAAATAAACCACAAAGCCTCCTTCAGTTATGTCAGGAACCTCCATGGCAAAGCCCAGATTTGCTCCTATTAGTACTTAACAGTATCACATAAACTGATCCTGTTGATTTAGCCAACCTGCTGGCAGATAGGTTCAGTGCAAACTTCACCCCCTCGTCTCCCCAAACTCCCTTTTGACATCCCCAATACCTGTCCCGCACCTCACATCTCCATATTTCAAGTATTAAAGTCCCTATCCAAGGCAAAGAACACAGCTTGCATGGGACCTGATAGTATCTCAGGCTGTATTCTGCACCATATCCAGCAAGAACTGGCTTCACCACTGAGCACCCTATTCAACCACAGCCTAAGTACAGACTTGGTCCCAGCAGAGTGGAGAACTGCTATTGTCATCCCCCCATTAGCTTGACAAGTCTGATCTGTAAAGCCATGGACTGTATTAATAAGGATCTCATAAAGAAGGACATTGGCACTCTCTAAGCACTTGACACCACCCAGTTCGAATTTGACAAGGATATATTTTGCCTATTGAACCCGGTTGACCTCTTTGAGTCTCTCACTAAGGCACTGGATGAAGGAAAGTCAGTACATACAGCTTACCTTTACTTGGTCAAGGCCTTTGACACAATCCCGCACTCAGGCATCATTGAAAAGCTAACACAACTTAGCGTAAATTCCTGTCTCATCAGGTGGGTGGCCAACTGGCTCACCAACAGGACCCTCAAGGTCAAAATAGGTGCCTCCACCTCTGATAGCAGGCTTGTCACTAGTGGAGTTCCCCAGGGATCTGTCCTGGGACCCCTACTGTTTGGCATATACTTCTTGGCGGTCCGGGCAAAGACAAAAGGTCTGTGGCTGAACAAGTCTGAGGATGACTGTAAGTTGGCTGCTGTCATTAACTCCCCAAATGATGTTACATACTGCAAGAGGGTCTCACAGAAACTAATGACTGGTGCCGAAGTCATGGCCTCAAGCTAAACGCAAAAAAATGCATCATCATACCATTTGGCAAAAACACGGCCCCTACTGATTACCACATCAACGACAACCCCCTAAACACACAACCTGTGGTGAGAGACCTGGGCACTCAGGTTGATAACAATCTCACATTCAATCATCATGTAGAGGCAGTGGTCAGACAAGCATTTTATTTGGTTCATCTCATAAGTAAAGGGATTGCATCCAGACAAAAGGAGGTTATTACCTCTCTATATTCCTTCCTCATTAGACCAGTATTTGAGTATAATGCCCTATTTGGTATGGTCATCTCCAAACATCTGCATCAACTGGAAAGGCCACAGAAATAACTCACAAAGAGAATCCATGGCCTCCAACACCTGTCCTGTATGGACAGGCTCAAGTCACTATCACTCTAATTGGTATTGTACAGGTTGCTCAGAGGTGATCTGTGTCTTGCCTACAACATAATCTCAGACCTTGCCCTACTAGAGATTCTCCATATCTGTAAGTCTAACTTATCGCACATTACCTGCTCAAAAGGCCCAAATCTAATATGCAACATCAACAAAACCTGCTGGAGAGACAGGTTTGTCTTCCAGAGGCTGCCCCGTCTCTGGAATAGAATTCCCATACATGCTAAACAGAGTACCTCGCTGACCCTCTTCACATGCAGTCTTGATGAGTTAATGGGAAACCACAAATTTGTCCCAGGGGTTCCATCTGTGTCCCTCACTGACAGGGGTGACAGGTGCTGACTGAGGTTTCTTCTTGGGGATAAATGTTTGTCTAGGCTTGTAAGGGCCCCAGGGTCATTAGCCTAGTAACCTCCTATGATCATATGATCCTATAAAAAGCATGTAAATAAATGCCTTATATTTAGGTAGATAACATTTTATGTGTTTATAGAGGGCATTAGTCTCTTTTCTGATTTTGATTTCATATAAATGTTCATATATTCTGATCCTCAGTCTCCTCTCCACACCATAGGTTCAAATTTTACATTTTAGAACAAATGTCTTCTAATAGTAATGAAAGTCTACGGACCTTATTACTTGAAAAATGTGAATTATATTAGCAGCTGTATTTCAAAGCCAATAACTGTCCTGAACTCAATGAACATGTTTCAATATCATGTTTGCTTAAGTTAAAAGCACTGGAAAGATGAGCCTTAAATATAAGGAATATACTTATCTACTTTTGCTTTTATTTTTTTTTTCTTTTATGGGGAATGCATTCTGTTTCTATTTTTTATATTTTATTCTCTGTTGCAACTTTTGTGAATAGTATTGACTCAGTGCTATGCACTGTGAATTTCTTTTCAGTGGCTCCTTTAAGATGATGTTTCAGTTCCTGGGGGCCTGGCAATCATGTGATTAAACACAAAAGCTTTAAAATGAGTGTGTGCTTCCAGCATTGTTATTTGATGAAGTGCATGTATTTTTTGAATGAAAGAGTTTATCTTTCATTGTTTTTAAATAAGTTTTTTTTTTTTTACTTTAAAAGGCTTTTGTATTAAAGTTCTTGTGGATTTTATCTATTGCAGTTTGTTTCCTTGGGCCTTCCATGTGCGTATCATATAATTAGTATGCTAAATATGGCTTATCTCATTATTTTTTTCTGAATCACACAATTTGCATGCTGAGTAAACCTGATATCATGTTGAGTTCTGCACAATTCCATACACAAACCTGAGAACCTGTGGTAAGCTTGGCACATGCATGGGAAGCCCAAATTACAGGGGTAGGGATATTGTCATGGTCATGCCTCTCAAACGTAACTCATTAATTTTCCTCAGTTTAACTTTTAAAGAGCCATATTTATTACATTTCCACAATGAAAGGGTCAGTCACGCATTCAAATCTTAACAATTTTTTAAATGATATCCATGGAAAATTACACTGAATAATATTAATTCATCCAAAGAACATTTTTACAATTGTAACATGATATGTTAACCTTGCTTTGAGTTTCATAATTAAAGCTGATGGTAAAAGAGTCAGCAAATGTTCCACATGTTGCCCATTTGTTGAACATTATGAGGTTTAGTGTCGAAGAATGAGAGAAGAGGTTATGTATCTGCAACCATATGAAGACAAAGTTGCTAATGAGTATATATTCTATGCAAAAAACAAATGGATGCAGACTGACATGTCCCATACCTTAAACAGCCATTGGTACCATAATAATACAGTACCTATTTACTATTACTTGGTCACCCATCGTGCACATGAGGTGCTAGTCAGTGGCTGTCATTGGGCAAAAGAAGAAAACACATCAGATATCATTTGGGCACTGATTCCCTGCCATCTTTCTTGATATATTTGAGGGTGAGGCAAGTATGACTGAAAGAGGTGAGGATAACGTAAAGTTTAGAGAATAGGATTGATGTGAGGAGGAGTCCAAGATTTTTCTGGACATCCTCCATAAACAGTACAAGCAGAGAATCCTGCAGGAGGGCTCTGATACCTGAAACAGGTCACCAACGCTACTGACATTTCACGTATGGGGGGAACAGTGCCACCACACCTGTAGTGACTTTTCTTTAGCCAACAGGAGGCTGAAGTTAATGCACAGCCACCATTTCCAGCAGTAAATATAATATAATTTATTAATCTACATACCCTGGAAATGCATAGCATCATGCACCTTTTCATTTTGCTCTCCATTTAACTCCTTCCCCAGTGGCGATTGGAAGGAAAAGGGAATGCTTAGCTGGAGGATGTGTCTATCTGCGTTGTGAAAATCAACAATTAAAAATAATAATAAAACAGAAGAATTAGTATGACTGTATACCTAATGTTACAATTTAAATTCTACATGCTACTCCCTATGTAGCAGGAGAAGTAGCTCTTTGTGTTAAGACTTGCAATGAGGTTATTATCATGGCTGTTGGTTCATCCCCTCTCCATTTAAAAAAATCAAAAAAATTCCTGTTGTTGTTGCATAATTGTAACTGTCAAACTAATTAAACTAATAAACTTCTATATAAAATTGTTAAAATTACTGTATTCTATATGTACGAAAATACAATTGAGTGCAATTTCATTATTCCTGTCATTGTCTGTAGTCCACATCCTCTGTCACAATTTCTTCACTATACATATATATATATATATATATATATATATATATATATATATATATATATATATATATATATATATATATATATATATATATATATATATATATATATATATATATATATATATATATATATATATATATATATATACATTTAATGTGTCTCTATTTCTGTGTCTATTAAATGCAGCAGCACATAAACGTGGACAGACAACTCTGGCACAGCCTGTCATCCCCCCACAGGTGGTAGTAGCAGCACCACTGCTGCAACCACCACTAGAGAAACCTAGCACATATGGGTCACAGCCTGCCAGAGTTGCCTCCACACCTTCAGTCTTACCTACACCACATGCATCAGGTAGTTCTCCACAGGATGCTGGTACACGGTTATCTCCATTAGCTGTACAAGAGAATGTGACAATTATGTCAGCCTTCAGGAACTGTAAGAACTTTTGAGTGAGATGCTGGACATGAGGTTTGAGTTCTGCATCAGCCAGACTATGTTCCTGCAACTCATCAAGTTGTGCCCCTGTTCAGCACTGACTTCAGGTCCTGAGTCAGGGCCCAGGGGTGACAGCTCCCAGAGTGAAGGGTAATCTCATACTTTGTCAAAGCTGGCAGAAACTGAATCTGTGAACATGCAATATTATTCACAAACATGGTATTTGCCTCTCTTTTGTGTCTATGTCCACGCCTGCATGAAATATATTCCTCCCCTTAACATTTTGTCCTCCTTCTGTTTGCCTTATGATCCCTTCACCATTGTGTAAACCCTTCCCCATTGTGTTAACTAACACAGTGTCAGTCATGTCAGTCCTCCCTTGAAACCTCCCCTCCCCTCTTACCTACCTCTGACGTCCATCAATTCCTTCCTCAACTTTTCCAAGTCTAAAATTAATAAACAAATAAATAAATAATAAGTAAATAAATTAAAAAAGGCACCTGCCACAAGAAACGCTCTCAACATAGTTTTCAGCTTCAAAGACCTTTAATTACTTCATGATTGGCTACTATACTTCATCATAAAAATGAATATTTGTCTCACAAATCATTGAGGATTTCAGCCAGTAAATAAATAAGAATATAATTGTAATTTACCAGGATTATCAATCTAAGAAGTTGAGATGTATGCTCCTATCTCACTGTTATTCTTCTCATTCGTTATTTGCTCACCTTGCATACCACCCTCTTCTTGCTTCCCTTTATCATCTCAATACTATACTTCCATTTCCGACCACTAGTATGGACATAAAATAGATTAATACATCATATACATGACCAAAAAGGGCTTATATATTGCAGTCATCTTTCTGTTCATACATTGCACAATAGTTGGCAGAGAAAAATGTCGTTGTTCATGTGTAACTACAGGGAAATAAAAGTTCCTGTCTTATGGCAAAAAAAAGAAAAAATCCTTTGAACACAGGAAGATCTTGTCATCGGTCATGTAAATTAATTTAGCATCCATGTGCATCACCAAAAAATAGTGAAATATGGTAAAGTTAATACTTTCCCTGCAAAGGCCTCTATGATTCAACATATTCATGATGTGATGAGTGAGTTCTCAGTGTCAGGTTCTAATCCCATGAGGGTCTAATATTTTTGTACAATATTAGGTTTTCATCACTATGGACTATGATGTTTGCAGATGACATTGTAATCTGACGTGAGAGTAGGCACCAGGTTGAGGAGAACCCGGAGAGGTGGAGATATGCTCTAGAGAGGAAAGGAATGAAGGTCAGCAGGACTAAGACAGAATATATGTGTGTGAATGAGAGGGAGGATTAAGGAATGGTGAGGATGCAGGGAGTAGAGCTGGTGAAGGTGGATGAGTTTAAGTACTTGGGATCAACAGTTCAGAGTAATGGTGAGCGTGGAAGAGAGGTGAAGAAGAGAGTACAGGCAGGGTGGAATGGGTTGAGAAGAAGGTCAGGAGTGATTTGAAACAGATGGGTACTGGTAAGAGTGAAAGGGAAGGTCTACAAGAGGGTAGTGAAACCAAATGTGTTGTATGGGTTGGAGATGGTGGCATTGACAAAAAGGCAGGAGTCAGAGCTGGAAGTGGTAGAGGTAAAGATGTTAAGATTTGCACTGGGTGTAACAAGGATGCACAGGATTAGGAATCAGTATATTATAGGATCAGCTCAGGTTGTACAGTCTGAAGATAAAGTCAGAGGGGCGGATTGCGTTAGTTTGGACATGTGCTGATGAGGGATGCTGGGTATATTGGGAAAAGGATGCTAAGGATAGAGCTGCCAGGTAAGAGGAAAAGAGGAAGGCCTAAGATAAAGTTTATGGATGTGGTAAGAGAGGACAGGCAGGTGGCTGGTGTGACACAGCAAGATGCATAGGACAGGAAGTAATGGAAACAGATGATCCACTGTAGCGACCCCTAATGGGAACAATGGAAAGAGAAGAAGATTAGATTTTCATCACACAACTGTATGCCATTCCTCAGCATGATTTTATTTTATGTTTTAACACCTTCCCTATAAGTGTTTCAGTGGCATATCTGGCTAATGCTCTGGTGCAGGGGATATGAGTGATATAGGCATGGGTTGGACAGGTGTATTTTTCTTTCATTGCTATCCTGTGTTCCATTAGTCTTTTTCAGGTTTTACCAATACCTTCTCTATTCTGATTTTGTGGTGTACCCTGCTAATGCCCTGTTTTGGAGACTATGAGTGATACAGGGATGGTTTCAAAGTCAAGCAGGTGTGATCTTGTCTTGTTAATCATATATTCCTTTCCCCTGAAATGAAACATGCCTATCATCAGTGTGTACATACTGTAATGGAATATGGCTCTGTTGAACAAAACTGATGGAGGTTTCAAACATAAAAAGTTGAGAGATATGCTCCTTAACTCAACCTATGTAATTCCTTCTTAGTTCACCTGGTGTGCTACCTGCTGTGTCCTTTCTCTTGTAATTTGGTTGTATATTTCCATTTTTAACTTCCTGCCATGTTAAAAAACAAATACATCACACACATAACCACAATGCAGTTAAGCATATGGCTGTTTTACACAGTTTGGTATCAACTCTGCAAATGTACTACATATTCCAGATGTGTATCTTCTTAACGACTCCTTACAGTTATACAGCTTCAGTGGCTGCCCTTGGTAATACACTGCTATGTATTATATCAATGGAAAAGTCATGGATTTATAGCCACTAATGTCTAGCTGTTGTCTTCATCCAACTCCATTTTGCTCAATCCTTATCTCCTCACTTTTTCTCATCTAGTGCACTTGCTTCTTTTTTCTGTCCTACTGCATTTATAATCTTTAATATTATCACAAACACATAATCACACCATACACAACCAAAATACATAAAAATCCAGGCATCCATTGTGAAATAGAGCTGGTCTTCAGTGTATGACATGAGGGAATAAATTAATAGCATCATTGTAGCAGTCTCCATGGTTTATTTTAGTCATGAAATTATGTCTACATTGTCAATACTAAAGTGGGGGAATTTCTCCAGTAATAGTTATGTGTTTTTAGCCATGTTCAACTTTCAGCTTTCCACCCTGTGCCAACATTATATTGAAATGTGTGCTTTCTGACAAATTTATTATAAGTTCTTGTATGACTTCACTTGATAATGCACTGATTTAGAGAAAATTCTTTAGGCAGAAAGGGTTCAGATCTGTAAAAGACTAGACTATAACAGTCTGCAGAACAATGTGTACCAATCACTTACAAAGCAAATCTGAAATAAGCCTAAACAGAGCTGGAGTATGTAATGGTTTGCCATTGTTGTGTAAATTGTTTATACAGTAGGAGAAAGGTTTTGATCCCTGCTTGTTGCAGGCTGCTTTCCAATGTTTACTTTTCAGAGTTCTACAGTATTCTAACATTTGCTTGAAATGTGTGCTTTTTTGATTAAAGTTCTTCTTTGGCTTCACTTGAGAGTATACTGGCTAGAGACTACCAGTTAGGCAAGCTCAGGTCCAAATCTGAGGAGGTGTAGTATATAGCAGTCCTAAAACAATGGGTATCAAGTAGTAATGATTTACAACACAATTAAACAGGGTAATGTGCATTGTAACAGTTTGACATTGCTGTGTACATTGCCCATACAGAATGGGTGTTGATATCCTGCCTGTATTATGCTGGTTACCGATGTTTATTTCCCAGTGTTCTCCAAGTATATACAAGTATATTCCAGTATTTTCTCAAAATGTATACTTTCTGGAGGGGCGTGGCCAGCAAGGACACTGTGTAGCAACAGATTTCACAAGCTCCACTAAAGAAAATATATCTTCACTAGAATTATGTCTCCTATCAATGAAAATATGTTTTTTTTTTTACATAACTTGATAATATTTAACATACTGTACAGGAATATCTACTTAAAAATTGAAAGTGGACATATTTTCCACTCAAAATTTCATCAGAAGAACTTTATCTCATCTGGAAGAATTTCATCATGAGCTTCACAAAGACAATCAATTAGCATTCCAGTCTAAAAAAAAGAACTACAAACTGTAATAACTAATATTCAAGACCTCACCACAAAAATTGACAAGACTGACTTTAAAATTGATAATTTTA
The DNA here is from genome assembly GCF_019279795.1 of Protopterus annectens. NCBI lineage: Eukaryota > Metazoa > Chordata > Ceratodontiformes > Protopteridae > Protopterus > Protopterus annectens. The sequence goes on from NC_056745.1 coordinate 593,088,410, forward strand.
AAGAAAAAGCTGCTAAGCAGATGGATTTGCTTCATGAAGATTTAAAACAGCAAAAAATCCAAATAAGTATTGAAGAATCTCTAACCGACTTTGATGGCAGATTACTAGAAAATGAAAATAAAATAGAATTTCTACTTAAGCAAAGCACCTCATTACAACATAAACTGGATGATTTAGAGAACAGATCACGTTGAAATAATATCAGGATCTTTGGACTTCAGGAAAACATAGAGGGAAATAACATGTCAAGCTTTCTCAACACTTGGTTACCAAAATTTCTGGATTTACCTGAGGCTGTGTCTTTTGGAATAGAGAGAGCCCACCGGTCATTTACATCAGTAAGCAGCACTAATACGAAACAACCAAGATAAGTCATACTAAAATTTCTCTCCTCATCTGATAAAGATCTAATTTTAAAAACTGCTTGATCGAAATCTCCTTTAAAATATATTGAATCTATCATTCGTTTCGACAATGATTACTCAACAATGGTAACTGCCAAGAGAAAAGTTTTCTTACCTTTGATTAAAGAACTGAAAAAGGTTCAGATTAAGACTCACCTCATTTCCTGCAAGGTTGAATATTTTTCTCCTTGAGGGTCCTTCAATGTTTGAGGATCTTGACTGCTCTGGCTTTTGTTAAAAAACAGAAATTGCTAGAAAAAATAGAAGAAATGGATTGGGCTAACCCTTCTCTTAAAAGAATGGCTTCTAATTCTACATGGAAATCTATCGAGAAAATGTATGCTTTCTGATATGCTGTTTAAAATTCCTTCTGTGTCTTCCCTTGATAATGTTCTGCTCTGATCAGGAAGAGGTTAAAATCCTAGGAAGGCTACTTTATAGCACTCTGTAAAACAATGTGTATCAAGTTCTAATCACGTGCAACTGCTTTGTGCTTACCAGCAACACTTTATTGTTACCTCAGAAGTATTTAGTATTTGTGAGATGTAAGCATTTTAAAGGCTACCTTCTTAACTCAGATCATATTCAATAAGCATGGAGCACTTCCACTAAACATATATATATATATATATATATATATATATATATATAAGCTGTGGGCGGCCACAGTGGTGCAGCGGTTAGCGTTACCGCCTCACAGCAAAAGGTTCTCTGGTTCAATTCTCGGCTGGGGTGCCTTCTGTGTGGAGTCTGCATGTCCTCCCTGTGGTCGCGTGGGTTTCCTCCAGGTGCTCCAGTTTCCTCACACATCCCAAAGACATGCTGTAGGTGGATTGGACACTCTAAATTGGCCCTAGGTGTTAGTGTGTGCATGTGTGTGCCTTCTGTGGAAGGTTGGGAGCCAGGCTGGCAACTCGACACCGTAAAAACTCCACTGCCAATCATGAGCAGTCAGGTGATCTGCTGTGGCGATCCCTAACCAGGAAAAGCTGAAAGAAGAAGAAGAAAGAAGATATATATAAAAACTTAAAAGAAGAAGAACAGCAGTTGACCAGGAATATACACAACTGAAGTATCCTATGGGGAAAAAAATGTAACTGTAATAGAATGAACAGTTAACTAAACAAAAATGAAACAAGGAAAAGAAAAACAAACAGCAATACAAACTTCTTCCAAGTATGTTGTAACCAGCACAATGAGCAACTCAGTGAATAAAAATAAAATGACACAAAAAAGACAAACAGTCTCTAAGTGAGCTAATGTTCAAAGTGTCTCTATACTCATTGATTCCTTTGCCACATGTGAGAATCAGAAGGAACTCTAAAGTGATTGAAACAATAGAAAAAGTCATTTTTGTCACAACAGGTTCTGTTGCTCCATAGGAACTAAGGGCAAAATGACAAATATATTGCCCTTAAAGATACCCCAGAATTTAATAAAATCTGTGTAGGCACAGTGTAGAGCCTACATGGACTGTATCTGTGTACAAGGCCATTGTTCCCCCTCAGCAGTGAGCCATGCATATTCATGATGGTACGCTGCCAGGGGAGCTGGAGAACATGGATATTGAATTGGTATAGGGAGAGGAGTAGTGGCTACCTGTAACTGCAGATAAGTGTGAGGTTCACTGTAATCTGTAATGCTCCCTGTCACTGTTGTAATGTTGTGAAGTGTATCAACTGTCTAATATGTCATTTGTATGATATATTATGTTTTGATCAATATTATTATAATTTTTTAACTGTATGTTTGCACAGTGCGGTGCAGAGCACAGGAATGACAAGCTGTGCTCACATATATACAGCTGGCATTTGGTAGATATCTAAAAATAGAAACCAGATGTAATTAATTATCACAATTATTTTTTTTTTTGTCATTTACCCTTGCACAGAGCACAGTAGAGCTGATTGGAACTCATACATACATGGCAGACATCTGCCCGACATATAAAAGTAGAAAGTGGATGTTATTAATTATTTATTTCTAGGTGTGTTTAAGTGCTTGCACAGCGCTGCGTAGTGGTCAGCAATGCTAAGAAGTAGCCTAGAGGGATATGTGAACGTATAGTAGTTTTTTATAACATCCATCTAGGTCCATAGGTAGAATTACAGTCTTATGTGTAATAGGTCCTTGGTTCAAATCCATAACAGGCAGAATATGGTTGTAAATGAATGTACTATTTTTTTTAATTTTATTATATTATTGTGAATTTTGACACTACTATGATTTGCTAAGCACTGCTCAATCATGCTAAGAAGTGCATAAACATGCTAACAGTTACCAATGTTTGCACAGTGCTAAGCCTTGCTAAAACTATGGTTCTGCAAGTTTTCTTGCTGTTTGGCTTTGCTCAGCTGATTTACATGCTGCTAAGCAACATTGAACTTTTTTGAATGTTGCTGAATGATGTGTAAGGGTGGATAAAGTCTCTAGACTGACAGAGATGAAAGCACTTGTTATTATAGCCGAATAAAGTGCGTGTGTTGTTCAATCGATTTTGGAACTCTTAGTGACTGTTTTTGGATTGTGCCTTTGACTGCATTACTGTGACCACCTCTGCCCTGCCGGCTCCTGGGTTCAGGGTTATTTTTGACTTCTAGTTTTGTGTTTCTGGACCTAGTTTGTGCAACTCTCCAGTGTTACTGGTATCCCCTGCAGAGATGAGTAGTGTCATCACCATTCTGATAACCTGAAAAGAAGGAAGAGGGGAACCCTGGACACCTGGGTTCAGGTAGCTTGGGCTGGGAATGCTCCACAAGTATATAAGCATGTCTTCCTCTGTCCAATCAAAATGCATGCTGAAGGTCTGCAAAACAGGTATGCATAATGGTGTGCTTCTCTACCAACAGCTGCAGCTGAGGGGGATCACAATGTTGAGTCCGTTGCCAGGCCCCTGGCCAGGTTGCACCATGAGCATGGTAAGTACGGATTTAGTATACCAACTGTAGTACAATAAGCAAAAAATGGTAAAGCATTTACTGCAAAAAAGTATACACAAGAAAAGCTGTACTGCAATAAATGGGTATGTAGAATTGTACTGCAATAAATGGGTAATTACAGCTGTAGAGATACAGTGCAATATATAAACAATGAGAACTGTAGTTCAATAAAGCATTAGCAATATCAATAACAGCAAGCAAAATGTTGTTCAGCAGGATTATGTTTTGCAAAACCATTGCATTAGAGCTGTATGCATTGATTGTCTATGGTAAGGTTGCTGCAGTCAAGTGTAACACTGTAATAGCTGTAACCAGCAAATCTAATGGTCTGCAAACTGTATTGCTCAACCCATAGTACTGTTCAAGGCTGTCTCCAGGCCAATATCTGTCACATAGTGCTGTTTCTTCCTCAGACATCAGGTAATAAAGGTACATGGGTGAGGTAGCCCAGTCCATGGGCAGATATTGTGTGCTGACTTCACAGATATTTCAAACCAATAACCATAAAATGTGTTCACTAGCACTGTTGATTCTAAACTACAGCTTTTTTCATATATGCAGTGTAGTTGTATTCCATGCATATGTGTTCTATTGTTACTGCAGTCTACTATAACACTGTAGTAGTACTAGAATGCCAGAGTAATAACCTGTAACTAGTATTGCTCAATTCATAGTATAGTTCCAGGTGATCTCCAGGCAAGTACCAGTCACTCAGTAGTCAGCAGTAAATTGGTAGCTCAGTCTATTAAATGATGTGTACGCAGTACATTTGTCACACACAGTCCTGGGTTCAAATCCAGTTGTGTATAACTAAATTTTCAGTATCGGTCACATAATGCTCACATTTTCTCTCTCACCAGGAACACAACAAATATATGGGCGAGGTAGCCCATATTATGAGAAGATAGTGTGTTTAGATTTCACATAATGTTAACACCAATAGCAAGAATGCGTTTATCAGCATTGTTGAGTCCTAAATAAGTCTGTGTATTCCCAGTATGGCTATATCCCTTGCATGTCTGTACTAAGTTGCTGCAGTCAATTATTACATTATTTGCAGATGTCCACTTCATTCACAACTATTGGGTTCTACTACCCATGCCTGCTAACTAAGGCATGACAGCTATCTAGTTTCCTTACTGCACACAAATATGCCTCTCAAGCATCACAATTTCTCGTAATGTAATTAAAACTGCCTAATCCATCTGTCACGTTATTAGCAGATTAATTATTACCTGGAATGTAATGTATTACCAAATTCATTTACACAACACCTGGGTAGTTATGTAAGTCCACATTATGTGAAATTGTTCTTTGTAGTGGTATACCTGCATTTGTTACTGCTTGGCCCATACTGACTCATGGTAACAGTTTGAGAGGTATATACATGCTACTACATCAGTTATAGAAGAATTGTAGTCACTGTACACAAAGCTGACACTACACACCTGTAGATTATATATTTCAGCGTATTGAGGGATACAATCTGCAATGTCAGTAATGGAATTGTTCTCTCTCTCTCCCCACCCCTTATCTTCATTCATTTATTTATTACTGTTATTTATTATTATGATTTAACATTAACACATTTTGTTACACTAACTATATTTTGGAAAATTTGTTTCATTATTGACATGTTTAGCATGATTTAATAATAACATATTTTGTTAAACTAACTATATATTAGAAAATGTGGTTGATTATTGTTATGTTTTATTATTATGCAATATTAATATATTTGTTAAACTAACTGTTTTGTTGGCCCTATGGTTTGCTGGCATGCTGTTACCATACTAACTGCTATGTTACTTAATGTTGTGTTGCACATGTTATACATTAACATGTATTTGGATAAATAAATATGATGTTTGATTCCATTAATACTAATTGGTTAGGTTATTACTAACCATAATGTATTGCTATACCTCATTTCCCACAGCACGTCAAGGTAGGCCGGTTCCGGCTGATCCCCATACCTTGCCTCAACCAGTCACGGCAGTGGAACCCAGCATGTATGGGACCCAGACTGGTGGTGCCCCCTCTGCTGCCCCTGCACTACCTGCAGCATCAGGTAGTACCACCCCAGGGGCTTGGGCCCAGTCCCCCTCTTGAAGTGGTGGTGGAAAGGGTGTTGTCATCCATGCAGAGCTCCCAGTCTTGGTGAGCAGAATAGTCCACCATAGCTATGACTACTGCCTGCACTGGATTGAGGGCATGCTGGCCACCCTGGCATGGCAGCCTCAGCCTGGTACCCAGCCTCCAGCACAGCCACCCTTGGGGCAGAGATGGAGCAGTGTCGACAGTCCCATGGGTGGGGATGTGAGACAAACTGCTACCATCTGCAGGCAAGTGAGTCTTAGATTCCACAACACCCTCCCTATCCAAGGTGTTCACCTCCTCATGTGTCACACACTGCCCCTGTCTGCTGCCTTGTCTGTCTTGTCTGTTTGCAAATGTATCCTCATCTGCCCAACTTACCTCCCCCTCATGTACCTATGTCCCTTTCCCAACATTACACTCTCACCTTAAAAAAATGGACCTGAGTCCCAAAAAAAAAATATTGTCCCATACATAACTGTCCATTTCTCACAAGTGTCTACTGGACACATGTAATTTGATCCAATTGGCTTGACAGCACAGTTATGTTTCCCGTGCCACTCTCTCTGGGGTTTGAGAATCCAAATTCATCTACAAATTCTATCAAAGTACACAGTTGTTGCAGTACATGAAATGGATAGCTATGGTTCTTTTCTACACCCTTTCTGCACATCCCTCCCTGCCTTTCAGTATGTTCTCCCCCTGCTTGCTTCCATTTCACCACTTTCCTTTTGTCCCTTTTTTCTTTTATTTATATTTTTTAGTGTGTAGCTGCGCTAAATAGTGCTATAATGACTATATGTGTTTCTAACATTGTAAGACATGTATACAAAATAAACACATCTGCCATGTTTCAAATCCAAGCCCATCACACCTGCAACACACTGCATTAACCGGCCAAGCAATGCAACTCTTAATTAAAACAGGTGGTTTAAACAAAGCATAGTAATTGCCAATTACAGTCATTAGGTGTGTTTCAGCAGAGCTGCACAACACACTGCACCTTGCAAACTGAAATACAAAGTAATGGAAAAATGGGAGTGTACCTTGGACTCTGGTGTAATTGCGCACTACTAGACAGCTAAAGAAATGATAATGGATGTTACTGAGGCTTGTGGTAGCAGGTAAATGTGCCATTTTATCAGCAACCTGCAGAAATTCACCTGCTAATATATTCATGGCAAAATACATATTCAAATGGGTCTCTGGTGCAGAAATACATCCATATAAAGCCATGCACATACTGATGGATGTAGTAAATGTATGCCACAGACTGTATGTGTGCACATATATCTTGCAAATACACCCACTGTCTGAGTGACTCAGTTTGTTAAATGCCTTGCATACAGTACATGTTGCCACACACACAGTCCTGGTTTCAAATCCAGTGTTGCATTGCATTTCAATTACATTATCGTGAAGGCAGCAATTAATGAATGATGCATGCACTCATTATACACACATAGCATTGCAAAGTAAATAACTGCTTTTCACTGCTGGAAGTCATAGGCCTGCTGGTAGGGACACACATCACCTATCTCTATAGCATTACTATATGTCACCTAGTACTCTGTTATTGACACAGTTGCCTAACATACATACCTTAAACACATGCTGTAATTGGAGTGTCAGGGGTTTTCTCATCCTGGCTCTGCCTCTACAACAAGGCTGACACAGCTGACACACATACACCTACAGCTTATTGTTCTCCAAAGTGTTCACACTCATTGCCTATGTCTAATACCTGCAACAACAGCTGCAGCCTGGGGTACACACAGTTCTGTGTAAAGACTTCTGCTGCAGACCCACCCACTGTGATGATATAGTCTCCTCACCCCAGTAATGTCCATCACAACAGTTAAGAAAGGGGCCCTGCTCTACATGATGGCCTTATATATTGCACAGTAGTTGCATATCATTGGTGAATGATACTGCAACTCAGCTGTTTTGGCTGCAACTAGCATATCAGAGTCACAGACTGGTTCAGAGGCAATTAAATGCAAGCAGCTGGATATGAGACTTCCCTCACACAGAGCACACCTTTGTGATGCAGTAGTAGTAGCACATTTCAACAGAGGCGTATTGCACTCCACCAGGTATGTAACTGTCTTTTGTGTATAACAGGATGCCAATGGGGGATAGAGGTATGAGGAATAGGGAATACAGCAGTAAGCCTGTTTTAGACCTGTGGTAATGACATGTCATTGATATCCTGCTGTCTTACACATACAGGGGACATTAAATATATCAGGGTTGCATTGTCTTTTGTCATTGTGGCACACTGGTATTGTTGGATGCCCCAAGATAGTGGTTGTAATAGCACACTACTATTTGTCTGGCACTGGTCTTATGACATATTATTGGTTGGCTGGCCATAGGGGGACACATCACAGTGACCTAGAGTGTTGGTTGTATGATCATACAGCAGAATCTCTCATGGCATACAGGGAGCTACCTCAGTAATGATACTATCTCAGTTGTATCCACACACATAGTATGTTGTCACACCGTGGGGTATGACATGTGTGAGCAAGCAGTGGATAGTGCTGACCCTTTTGTTTTTGCTGTATCTGTACATAGTGGACATCCATGTATTTGATATTGTAATGTGTTTCCCTTTTGGTGAGTTTCAGGACTATCACAGATGGCATGTCCCCTTCTCAGATACAGAGAATGAACTTATACTTCAAGGACTATGGCAGCATCATCACGTCCTCCTATCCAAGGGGAGGCATAACAGGGAACAGCTGGTTGTATTGTGGGCAGACCTTGTCTAGGATGTGAATGAGACTGGCCTCCAAGATAGGACATATGATCAGGTTCAATGCTGTGCTATGGACATGGTGAATGCTGCACAACAAAGGTCAGCTGATATAGCCAGGGATCGTACAGTCACCAGTGGAGGGGCTGCAATGAAATAATCACTCACAGCAACTGAGGAATTCCTGGCAAACCTGCTTTTGTCTTGGTTTCCACAGGTGACCAGGGAGGTTATGGTTTCTCCCCACACCACCTGATATCAGTGTCTCCTTGGACTCTGATGATGATGATGGCCACAGAGAGGTACAGCTGGGTTGCTGGTGGCTGAATCTGCCCCAGAGGTTGACATCCCTCTTCTGCCCCCATTGTCACTGCATACAGTCAGTATGCCCACACATACCCAGTCCCCACAGGCCTCATATATGGGACAGCTAGAGAGTGGAGACATTAAACAGAACACTGTGGCAGTTATGGCATCAGTGACTGTAGACACTGGCCATAGCCAGAGAGCTGTTCAGGTCCCACACAGGCTGATTGACACAGGTGCTTATAGAAGCACTACTGTCTGTCCACCACCTGTTGCACCATGTGTCACACCATGGGCCACTCAGTGCATGCTTTGCGCCATTATGGAGGCACATGCATTTTCTGAATGGAACACAAGATGTATGCTTTGGGTTATGGATGCAGCACAGTCTGACATCTGTGACTGCCTCCACCACACTGCAGACACCCTCAATTGGTTCACTGATGCAGTGGGCAGACTGTGGGCTGAGACAGGGTCTGCCTTGGGCCACACATTGTCTGTGCTAGAATGTGTGGTCAGAGTTGGGCATCGGACACGTGGACATAGATCAGCAACAACATCTGCTGAGAGTCCACGTGAACATGCACAGTTACACTCCCATAGTAGCAGTACATCCAGCACTATGGAGGGGCATGTGCTGTCTACACCATGATATGGCAGGCCCTGGGCACGGGGTCCTAGATGGTCCCATGCAGGACACAGTCCCAGCAGAAAGCAGTCACTGTCAGGTACTAGCACCATGTCTGACCTTGGGCATTGTGGTGCCAGTGCAACTCCTGGTGGAGCCAGTTCCTGTGTTCAGTGCAGGTGATGGCGAACTGTCAGTTCTACCATGTGCGGTCCACAGCTGTCTAACTTATAGACATGTAGGGCTAGCACTGAGCTTGACTGTGTACATGCACACACTCGCACACCACTATCAATGCAAGTCACCTACAGATGCACACAACACCTCTCCATGCCCCATATATCCCACTCCCCTTCCTATCTCACACACATGCTCTCAACCTTTTGGCCAGTCTAGGCCTCCAGCACCTCCACACATCACCCTGTGTAAGTGATGATACCTGTGCCACATCATTGTCATCCTTCCCATCAATGCAGGAGAATCAAGCTACATGTCTGATGCACAGGGTGATTATATTACTTGACATGTATTTGTGTAATGCAGCATTGCTTTTCATGCCACTTGTAATGGTCACCAGCATATACTGTATGCTGGCATGTGTCATGAATACGCAACATACTTTTGTGGACATTGTGTTGTATGATGTTGTACTGGCGGTATTGTTACACAATCACAGGTATGTCACAGACCTGTGTATGTTTCTGTTGCAGGACTCTGAGGAGATAACCTATGAACACATGGCAGCAGTGAAGTGGCACATCATGGCATGACGGCACAGCAGAAATATCACTTCAGCAAGGTACAGCAGTATATGTGCATTGCTCCGTAGGTTCACATCTGCATGTCAGTCTACCAAGGACAATGGGGTGGTCAGCTTATCCATGCATTCATAATTTGTGATAAGATCTGCTACAGAGCAAGGTGTGACCTTGCTGGAGTACATATGCTACCAATCTGTAGGGAGCATAGTAGATGGATGACTCACTGTAAGGACATTAACTTACTATGTCATGTTAGTACTACATGCTACTGTGAGACATTTTTGTAACAGACATAAACACACCCTTGAAACAGACCCTACCTAATGATACATAGAGCACCTCAGTGCACCTCAGCACATGCTATCTGTTTGAGTTGCTGGGCAGCTGTCATCTCAACACACAGTGTCTGCCTGAGTCCTTCTTGAACTGGGGCAATAAGTACTGGTCCTGTACAGAGGGGTATACAGATGTGTCTGATTGTGAGAGCTGTATTGCCATTATGCTAGTTAAATTCACATATGCTATGACTCCATAACATGATGTATACTGCTGTAACAGCCTCACACACAAACATGGCCACATTCAGGCTAGCACCGCTTCCCCTCACTGCATACATGACATGCAAAGGCACACACATACTGCAAGTTGGCTGTATGTAGATTAGTACACTTACCTATGTACTGGTACACACTACAGATTACAGTACCCGATGCATGCAGTACAACTCATGTCTGTTAGTAGCATCAGTTTAGGATATATAATGTCATGGGGGGCCATATCACCCACTACAAATAAAATGAGGCAATGCCCTACCTATGTCTACTTTACACAGGTTAACATACATATGCCATATGGATATACACATGCACCATGTTGGGCAGAGTGAGACTAGAACCCCTACCTATCTATGATTATACACTATAGATCATACTATTTATCACACACTCAAAGGCTTAAGTCTTGTTACTACTCTGTCAGCTGGTAGTCTTAAGTTGGCTGACATAATCAGGCCTTGTAGAATAGGGTAATGTGGAAGCCAGCAGCAAGTTATGGGCCCAAGAAGTGCATAGCCATTGCTGCTGGAGAACCCATGAGGGCATGTCCCTTGTTTTGCAGGGGTATATATACAAACACTCACCAAGTGGGCTTCAGTGAGATTAGAACCCCTACCTATCTAGGCTTATACACTATAGCCCATAGTACTTATCGCATGCATCATGGCTTACATCTGACACTGTATTGTTAGCTGGTAGTCTTAATTTGGCTGACATCATCAGAATATGTAGAATAGGACAATGTGAAAGCCAGCATCATGTTACAGGCCCAAAACTGCATAACCATTTCTGCTGGATAGCCCATGAGGGCATGTCCATTATTTTGCAGGGGTATATATATATATATATATATATCTACATACACGCAGCAATAGTGAGATTCAAACCCTTACCTATCTAGGCTTATACACTAGCGATAACAGTACTTACCATATGCGCCACAGGTTAAGTCTGTTGTATGTGTGATTGCAGGCACAGTGCTTGTGTATTACACAAACTAGGCTCATGTTGAACAGCATCTGTGACCTGCAGGGTGATATTAGTTCACACTGTTATCTGCATCTAGTATCCTAGCAGTGAGATAACTGTTATCCTAGCTATGTGTGTACAGTTACTAGTATGGCCATATGTGGCTGCTTGGAATTAAATAGGTGACACTGTGAGTATGGACAATGAAGCCATTCCATGTGTGCATTGACATCATTACACATTACACCACCTGCTCACCTGGGTCTGTGTAGGCATAGGGGTCTGTAAGTAAGTAGATTATGTACTGTTGTGCTTTTAATTTGGATACTTTGAGCAACATTATGACTTTGTGATAGTGCTGTTTACTCACCATTATTAAGGTATGTTGGACAATGCAGACATCCACCCACATATTCTGTATTTAACAGGGATGTATCTATAAATGTAGCTGTGTGTGTATGATATGTATATGTGTTCTGTAGACATATGGGGGAGTCTATGTATCATTTTAATATATATAGCTCTCTCTCTCTCTCTCTCTATATATATATATATATATATATATATATATATATATATATATATTTGACACTACATAAGGATAGATATACTATGCATGTAAGAGAGAGATACTGACAGATGGATATGTGTATCTATATGTCTGTATGTATAGACATTTATACATAATAGGTCATTTCAATGAAGGGCCAACATAAGTGTGCTCATTTATACTAAGTGTACGGGCATGCCCACTGGGGCTGTCAGTACTTATAATGTGACTCCAGGCCACACCTACCTGTATTCCAGTCCAGGATTTTGTATGCTACAGACATTAACATCCGCTCCTGTTTCTGCAGTACTGCACTTCACTTGAAAGGTGCACAGCATCCACCAGCTGTTTGCTGTACTATATATGTGACTGGGGTTGGTAATGTTACACCACCAACAGACTGACAGTCAACTGTCCTGATGTTCACAGAATGTGCAGAGTTTTCCCTCATATAGTTAGTCTGTTCCTCACACATTTATGGTCTTCTGGTGCTTTATTAAATGTTCTACTAACTACAAATAAAACAATTGTATGTCAGACTTTATATCCATCAGAATATATGCACTGCTGCAGCACCTTTATGTCCAGCAAGGTTTATGTCACCAATATTTAAACTCTGTCCCTATGTTTTGGCCTTTGTCCCCCTAATCTTTCTGGCTTTGTCCAGATTTCTTTCACTGAGGGGTCAGGAGGTATGACATTCTGTGAAACCCCAACATAGTACTACCTCACATGCAAAACTGAGTAATTCCAGATTACAACCATCAATACCATTGCCAATGCTAGTTTCCCTAGTCCACTGAGCCACACAGTTCGCTAGACAGAGAGGGGTCATCCATCACACAATCAACAGCATACATATGTACACTGGTATCCTGCACGAAGAGAGACATACAATGTGTGAGTGCTATCTTTGTTACAGCCCTGAGAGTTCCTGGTCCACTGCTATACCATAGCTGATTTTTTTAAAGTGGTTATATGGGTACACTGCTGTGTTGGGGGTGGGGGAACAACAACACATGATCAGCTTGGATAGACAGTAGTCCAACTGTCATGTGTGCCCACTGTTTAACATCTCACTTGCCTAATGTCATGAATATTCCAACAAAGAGGCCTAGTGAATATTAAGGAACACATACTATTGAACTGGGTATCAGTTGTCCCATGTGGATGTTAACTCTGATTAAATAGACCACTATATTTTCTTGCATAATAGCAGCAGATCCATACATATGATAGCTTATTATAGTAAGCCTTACAATAAGTGTGTGGGTTAAAGACTTACCTTGAGAATTCAGCAGTTGGCATAACTGTAGTTCAGGGCTGACTCTGTGATACAAGTGTTACACAGCCAATACATGGATAGGTGCAGGTTGTGTGGCATCAGCTATCTTATTATATCTATGCAAGTGGGAATAAGGTGTAAGTCCCCGGGTCCCTAGGTTGTCAGTGAATGTGCTATGCATTGTCACTTAGCCAATGCCAGGGCATACTGGGCATGCCTATGTCTGCCTACAGGGACATCATCAGGGGGCTCCTCCTCCAACTCCTCCTGTGAGTGCAGCTGTGGTGACCTATGCACTGGTGGGAGGCTGTGTATCCATTCCGTATGCTGATCCTACCACAACTGCTTCTGCAGGATCATATTGTGTAGCACGGCACATACTGTGAACATATGTGCACATGCAGCTGGAGAGTAGTGCAGGGCTCCACCACATATATTGAGGCACTGGAACCCTGACTTCAGCAACCCGAACACACACTCTATGATGTTCCTAGTTTGTGCATGTGCCTCATTATGACATCCTTCAATGGGTGTGTGTGCATTTCTGATGGGTGTCATCATCCACAGGTCCAGTGCGTAGCCAGCATCTCCTACTAAATGGCCATGTGGGATGTCCCCCCTAGCAAACATCTGGTACAGCCGTGATGGGTGCCAAATATTTGAGTCGTGATAGCTGCCAAAGCTGCCAGCACACCCATTCATGATAATTCTCCTGGGCATTGCACACAACCTGGCAGTTGATAGACTGGTACCCCTTGTGGTTGACATAGAGTCTACCCTCCTCACTGGGTGGTTCCTTGATGTGTACATCAATGCAATCTATGGCACCCAGTACCTTAGGGTAGTGTGCTACATGGTAGAAGAGTTGCATATTACTGGCCTTTGCCTCAGGGGTGAGGGGAAAATAAATGTACTCACTGGCATGTAGTACCATGGCATCCAGAAACTGGTGGGGCACTGTGGATGCTGATTCCTGTGAGATCCCCCCATCATGTTGCTTTGGTCTTTGGAAGGTACCTGTGGCTATTATCCTAAGGGCTACACATACCTTTGTTTCCACTGGGATGGGTTCCCCTCTGTTGGCTCTGGGCCTGAGTTGAGGGCTGCAGATCTCAGTGAGTTCTTGTAGTATCTCCCTGTCCACCCTGTAGTGCTCTACAATCTCCAGCTCATGTAGCTCCTGGAAGGTTACCCTGGGCCTGAATACTCTCCTCCTTCTCTACTTAGGCCTATTGTCAGCAGCAACAGCAGCAGCAGCAGCAATGACTGCATCTAACACATACAAATGTCACAGATCTTCAGCAGCCCCTAACATTTTTTCAGTTAAAATTCCCAAGTCTGCACTCCAGTGGTGCAGAGTATGGGGGAAAATCAGATTGTAGGGTGTATGCATATTTTATAGTGCTCTACTGTAGGTGCTTCCTGCGTGATTTGCTGCTTATGATGCAGTGCACCTGCCTAATATATCATTGACATCATTTAATGGCCCTAATTGATGTTAAGCGAGGATCAACACTAATTAATACATCACTGGCCTTTTAGATACTCTGAGCACTGTGGTGCACTGTGCAAACATGTGCCCTGTAAGTAAACACTGGTCAGCAATCAGTACACCCCCCAAACTTCCACACTCAGCACATTGGCGAGCCACGCAAACACATAGAAACATGTGCCCTGTAGGTAAACAAAGCTTAGAAGTCAGTGTAAACACACCCCCAGGCTTCCACACTCAGCAAGGTGGTGCTCCAAGCAAATAGGTGCAGCTAAGCTCCAATCAGCTTAAAAGTTATTGGGCACACCCTCTCTTGATGTTAGCTACTTCCTCTGTGGACACCAACACTGTTCTCTGCCTACACAGAGGGGATATGCTGACACAGTTACCCCATTATGCTATTCAGTATCTCCACCTCATTTGCATAGGGATCCGTGCTCACAACCTAGATAGTACACACTTCAAGCCATTCCACATTAGCAACAGCACCAATGTACCATTGTAGATACTACACACAGGGTCCTGTAATACATTTATGTCTCATGATATTAAAATTTGATTTTTTTGGTTTTTTTTATAAGGCATGTTTGTGCACTGCATTGAGCCATGCAACCATGTTATGATTATTAAAAAAATAATATTTTATTATATGTACTGTAACTTTTGGAACACAAACAGGATAGTTCTACTCATATCTGTGTGTGCCATGCCATTTCTGTCTACTCACCTACATTTTTACAGCCTCTTTTGTTTGTCCACAGTCCTGTACACAGAATTTTTCCATGTACACTACAGACACTGACATGGGGTCTGCAGAGTTGCCTGTCTGCTTTCTGGCTCACTCTACCTGCCTCATTTGCATGAAATTCTCCTGCTTATGAGGTGATTTGCCTGCCATGGAAGTTTCTGTGTTGGAGCGTTCGTGTGCAATGCTCAGCAGAACTTAATGAATCTAAAACTGTTTGTGCCTGTATTGGCAGTGCACCGTGATGTCTATATGGTAAAATAAATTAAAAAAAACATGCAGGCTTTATTATCTCCCACATATACACACACAGTGTATTTTGCTAAATAAAAATGAGTAAAGACAAGAAAACTGGCTAAAATAAATAGCATTTCAGACACCTTTTCTTATGCCAAGAATGGAATATGTTGCACTTCATGTGCAGGCAATTCCCTATTGCCTATCCAGTTTAGTCTACCCCCAAAACAACCAAACATTGTCAAACTAATTCCTGTCAAAAACAGATTGGTTGCCAATTAGAACTTCTGACATGCCCCATAGTCTGCACAACATGTGCAAAATCTGATGTCTTTTTTTTTCAGAACTGCCTTCCTTACATTTTTTTCTTCATTGTAAATCAGTCCCATAGATGTAATTATGAGATTATAGGACATTTCCCTTCAAACAAGTAAATAAACACTTTAGTGTCATTCACAGTGGACCACCAAATATCCATTCCTACTGTGCTAATTTCAAATTAATGTAACCATACTGAAAAGCCTGACAACACTTCTTCAAAAAGTAAAACAACCATATCTGCAGCAACTGAGGTAAGACTCCTGAACCAAAGCAAAAGAATATAAATGTAATAAATATACTGTCCAGACTCCACAACATAAATGGAACTTAAAAAAAATGCAAAATCCCTCAAAATGCCCACAGCATTTTGCATTTTTGCAGCACAGCAATCTTTTTTTATTCCCCAGTCTTATATATTGTGACACCAAGAATGCTAAGACTCTGAGAAATAGTAAAATATATCATAGGTTCATAGGTTCATAGGATAATACTAGGCTGTTGGCCTGGAGGCCCTTATAAGCCTAGCCAAGAATTCCACCCATGTTTCCACAAAGTCAGTACCTGTTGCCCCTGTCCAGCAGGGACACAGGTGGGATCCCATGGGTGTATTTTCTTTTTCCCATCCAGTTGTCCAGGTTCCTCCTAAAGAGGGCTAGTGAGATTCTCTGCTTTACATGGAGAGGGAATGTATTCTATAGATTAGGGTCTTTGGGAAACAAATCTATCCTGCTTACAAGTTCTATTAATGTCACAGACCAGGTTGAGGCCTTGTGTGTGGGTTGTGTGAGTGGAGTTTGACTTACAGATATGCAGCAACTCCATCAAGGCTGGGTCTGAGATGGCCTTGTATGCCAGATGCAGGTCATCCCTCAGCAGTTTGTACAAGACTGAGTAGAGGGACAGAGCCTTTAGCCTATCTGTACAGGATAGGTTTTTGAGACCCTAGATTTTCCTGGTCAGGAACCTCTGTGGTTTCTTCAGCTGCTGCATGTGCTTGGAAAAGTACATGACAAAGGGGACATTGTACTCAATAATGGGTCAGATAAAAGAAGAGTACAGGGATGTTATGACCCCCCCCCCTTCGTCCTGGATGAAACGGTGGTCAAAAGTCAGGTTGCTATCAACCTGGGTGCCCAAGTCCATCACAACTATTTGCATGCTTAGCACTTTGTTGTTAATGTGATAATTAGTGGGGACACCATTTCCCCAAAGAGGATCATGATGCATTTCTTGGCATTCAGTTTGAGGCCATACATCTGGCACCAGTCATTAGTTTGGGCAAAACCCTCTTGGTGGATGTTCACATCACCAGTGGAATTTAAGACAGCACTCAGCTTGCAGTCATCCACAAACTTGGTCAGCCACAGACCACTAATTTGGACTTGCACCTCAGAAAAGTATATCCTAAACAGTAGAGGTCCCAAGACTGATCCTTGGGGTACACCACTCATTACAGGTCTACTACTAGAAGTGACTTTCTCTATTTTGACTGAGTGGGTTCTATCATTGAGCCAGTTAGCTACCCATCTGATAACATATGGGCTGATACCTAGCTGGGAGAGTTTATCTATTATGCCCAAGTGGGGAAGAGTGTCAAAGGCATTGACTAGGTCAAGATAGGTGGTGTGCCCTGTCTTCCCTCATCCATGGCTTTGATGACTGTTTCAAAGAAATTGACCAAGTTTAATAGGCATGATCTCCCTTTGGCAAAACCAAACTGTGTGGGATCAAGAGTTTGGAGGTTGCCAATGTGCTTGTTTATAAGGTCCATGATAATGCATTCCATGGCCTTGCAGATAAGGCTACTTAGGCTGATGGGCCTATAATTGTCTGGGTCACTGGCTGCTCCACCTTTAGATAGAGGGATGACAGTGGCTGTCCTCCATTCAGCTGGGACAAAGCCAGTTTTCAGTCTTTGGTTGAATAGGGTGCCTAATGGAGCTGAGAGTTCATGCCTGAGTTCATGTAAGACACAGCCAGGGATGTTGTCATGTCCCATGGAGACTGTATTTTTTTCCATTGAGAGGGCATTAAAAACTTACTCAATGATGATGGGGGGAGGAGGGCAGGTGGTGGGGATGTCCTGGTGTTCTGATGGGGAGAAGGGAGCTGAAATTTTTACTGAATCTGTCTGCCAGCAGGTTTGCTATATCTGTGGCTGTTGCATATGTGGTGTTTTTGACCACCAATTCAGAGCAGATTTGGGTGTTACCTTAGAGATTGCAGATGTATGTGAAGGCCTTGTGATTACCCCTAGTGGATGTGGTCAATTTGAACTCGATGTTAGCCTTAGAGTATTTCACCACTGACCTTATTTGCTTGTTCAGGCAGAGGAGAGATTACTTCCAAATTGTCACCTGCTCCTTCTTGGTCCTGGACAGCAAATGTTTCCTTTTATTATAGAGTTTGTTTATTGCTGTTGTCCACCAGACAGGTTTAATCTTTCTTGAGGAAGATGATTTGGTCCTGTTAGGTATTGTTGAGTCCATACACCTATGTACTGTAGGTGCTCATATAGTTTTTTGGTGCAGGCTTGGACATTAGTGCTAGATACAACTGAAGGGACAGTGTCTGTGAAGCTGCTTATACCTGCTCACAGGAGATTGTAGTCAGCTTTGGAAAAAAATATTTTGTTTGACCCTGACAAGGGGGGAGGGGGTCAGGGGAGATGGTGACTTTGAAAGTGATTGCTTTATGGTCAGATCTTACCAAGGAGGATGACAGTGTAGGGCTGCTACAGTATTTACTCATGTTGGTTAGTACCAAGTCCAGGATATTTTCACCTCTAGTGGGGGTGTCAACCAGCTGATCCAATGCATGGGCACTGATGAAGAGGAATTTCTGGGCATTCATGCTTGGGCTAGAATAGGTCTTCCACTCTATTGTTGGGTAGTTAAAGTCACCCAGGAGCAGGTTACAGGGTTGAATCTTAAGCCTATGGTGTGCTTGGGCTGAATTGTTCTGAAGAAGCCTGGGATTGATCCCAGGAGAAAGCGCTTAACTGATATTGTTTGTGATTTCACCGTGGGTTTTGTTACTTCGTTTTGTTCCAGTGGAATAAACAACTTTGTGGATTTTATGGACTATTGCCTCTGATTCTTGTGGACTTAAATTAGTCATGGTCGTATCCTTGGAGATTGTTTATTGGTAAACCAGAACTAAGATACTTTTACAATAACAAACACACTAAGCCTTCAACCAGCAATTCCCAACTTAGAAGGATGTAAGTTACCTCTCCTGCCACACAAGTGTAGACCACAAACCTTTCTAATATAAAACAACTGGCCTGAAGTGCAAGTGCTTAAACCAAAAGGCTTAGAATGCAATTGAATACTTTAAGAACAAGAAGCAAAAGCAAAATAAAGTAATAAAGTTGTAAGAAACACAGACAGAGTAAAAGCAGATGAATAAAGTACAGTTTTTTGTAGGCTAGGTGGGAAGGGAAGAAACAAGATAATTCAAGGTTGAGAACTCTACCAAATGATCTCTCTCTACTCAATAGAATGAGCTGATGAGATGGGAATAGGAGGAGTGTCCAAAATGAGATTTGTAGTAAGGGCGGGTAACTAAAAGGCCACCATATTTAAGAATATAACTAGAATGTGGTGAGTGGGAGGGGAAAATGCAGACAGCGATCAACAATATTCAGAGCAAGTAGGCCAACAAACAGGCCAAACAAACACTTCAAGTAAATAGACCTATATGTAAATAAAAGAGCAATACTGTCTCTCAGCTCCCCCCACTAATTAACCGGTATTATTCACAGTTTGCAAACTGACCCTAGCCAAGAAATCTTAAAACTCCAACAGAACAGAAAACTTACAACAAAACAAATGTAATACTAGAATAAGATACAAAATAGAATTGATCAATCCTTAAATGAAGAGCTTTGATTCAAAATAAAATGCAGCCAGAGATCAACAATATTCAGAGCAAGCAGGCCAAACAAACACTTCAGCTAAATAGAGATATATCTAAATAAAAGAGCAATGCTGTTTTTCAGCTCCCCCACTAATTAACTGATGTTATTCACAGTTTGCAAAGTAATTCTTAGTTAACTTTTTAAACTGACCAACAGAACAGAAAAAAACTTCAATAAAAAAATGTAATACTAGAATAAGATACAAAATAGAAGTGATCAAACCTTAGCTGAAGAGCTTCAATTCAAAATAAAATGCACCCAGAGACCAACAATATTCAGAGCAAGCAGGCTTAACCCCACAAAAGAAGGATATGAAAAGGAATTGATTAATTTGAAAGAGAGATGGTTGGCTAGGTCATAGAGACTTGATGAGACCCTTGAAGGGACTGAACTAGTCATACAGAATAGATCTGATATGGCTTGTCTATATTTTTCGGATAGGGCCATCAATACCTACCAAGCTAGACAGGAATTAACATATACTGTTAATACAAACACTTCTGCTCAAAAATTTTCTTTATTTTTTACACATGATGTTGAAAATGTAAAATATATTATTTGGAGACATTGGGGGGGGTTTAACTGTTGATCCATGTATTAGAGAGGTAGTCGGTGACAACCCCATCTTCCTATTTAAGAATAAAAAGAATTTACACAGACTTTTGTGTTATCCCAAGACTTCCTATTCACATTGTTTTGATTTAGTTTCTAAATGTACCCCTCCATGCAATAATTGTAATCTTTGTGAGTTTATATGTGAAAACACTGTGTTTGTCCATCCATTTACATCCCAATGGTTTAAAGTTAATGTGGAAGAAACTGTAATACAGAACATGTGGTTTATCTTGCTCAATGTAGTTCCTGCACTGCCTTCTATGTCGGTAAAACTGACAGAAGGCTCAGGGATAGAATCAGGGAACACTTATACCAAATACGTATTAAATCTAGCATTAATGCACTTTCTAAACATGTCAATGAAATGGATGCATCGCATATTTTTAAATTTATGGTTCTTCATGTTAATACACCTAGTATGAGAGGTGGAGATGTCAGAAACTATACAGAAATAATTAAAATGAGATGGATCATCAAGCTTAGGACACATATAAACCCAGGCTTCAATGACAAGATATCAATCAAGCCCGTTTTAAAGAATAGATGAGTTGTGAGATGACATGTATTTTAAATTATTTATTTAATGTAGTCTTGTTTTTAAAGTATGATGATGCAGTATAGAAGATATGTTTTGTATATTTTTGAAACACTAGTATCAATTTTTGTATCAGCTTGTCTTTTTAAATGTTATTGTAGTGATATCATTATCTATTTGCATACTTAATTGATGAACTATATAAGGTATAGTGCTTTCTGTGCTTCTTGTTAATGGTTTGAAAAAGCCTTCTGGTGAAAGTGCTTACTTGTCTTGTATATGGAAAAAAGCCCTTTTGATTTTTATGGACTTTCGTGGACTTGAATTTTGTATCATGGAATGAACATTACTATTATGCAACGTCTCTTTGCATAGGTCTGCTCCCATACTTTGTTTTTATTTTTACAAGTTTTACCACGGAGATTGGTTTGGGAGTGTTTACTTTTTGGTGGTTCCTGTTGTTTATTGTTTTTCACATTATCCTAAGCAACTGCATGTACACAGGTCTGTAATGAGAATGTAATTATCAAAATCAGATATTTAAAACAAGAAACCATGCAAAAGAAAAACCTAGAAACAAAAATACAATGAAGGGTGGTGTGGAGTTCATTAACAGGTGTCACAGAGGTGTGGAATTTTACTTTCAGTGTCACTTGCATAATAAAATAGTCAAGGAAAGGTTCAGCATTACAACGTTGTGGGACAATACTATTTAAAACAGTCTGAATTAAACACATGCAAACCTGCCAACCTCTAAATGCAATAATTTTGGACCAACCCAAAAATAATGTGGGGACAATGGCTCAATATTAAGGACAACTTGTAAATACTGCACTAATACCAAGTAGGAGTGGACAGAATAACAGTCATTGCAGTAGCATGAAATTTCTGTAAGATATGAAGCCTGAAACCCAAAGAACTGTCATCAGTGCATGCAGTCCTTAAGGAAATGCAAAACAACCACAAATGTCAGGAGGGATAGACTATATAACTATGATACATAACCATAACAACATTTTTTCTTAAGAGGTATGAATAAACAGACACATACATTTAAAAATAATGCTGCGGCATGTAAAATGGAACTATAGGGACAGGTTTTATAACAGAGGAGGGGAGTGAAAACCACAACCCAGTTAATGAGTTAATAGATGATGTCATTGAGGCATGGAAGCTATCAGAATGACATACTGTCAATGAGGCATGGAAGATATCAGATTGACTACTATGTGACCACACTTTTATGCTTGCATGATATTATTACCATATGATGATGGCAGTTGTCAGTATTGAACAATTAAAATCAGCACACATTTGAATGCTGCCTGCATAGCTCACAGATGCCTGAGTTGTTCAATGGATAGTGACATCACAGAATATGCTATACAGCTTTTGTTGGAAAGCACACATATGGAAGAATGTCAGACTTGAAAGGTTTGTGTGCAAATGAATATAAGCATGGTTGAAAGTGAACACATAATTTAGAGGAGCAAACCTCTCCCTGTGTGAAAGTGTCAAATCCAAGTTGACTTTGCCCCAACACATCTGTGCTGTAAGTCATTAGTGTCTATCAAAAATTAGTTTATATACTACTAAAATGTCTGCCTGGATGGATATGAACTCCTGCCCACTTAACTCATCTTCGTACAATTTGTGTATTAGCTACTGATGCCACAGGACTAGTTGCACCACATTTGTTAGAAAGGATACATTTGAATGGAGTATTACAACAATATGGAAGACTGACAAATGAGCATTGCGCAACAGACAACAGTACTTTGTGGATTACACACCTCAACATATCTTACAGACAATTTGAACACCATATAAGGGTTACAATGTAAAAGGAACTGTGAAAGCCTTTCAGCTGTGTACTTTTTAATGACTATGTTATGACTTCTTATGTGGTGGCATTAGCTATAGCACAATTCTGTGGAAGCTGTGATAACTGACATTATAAAAGTTTTACTCATGACTATATCACTATTGTTTTCCTCTGTTTTTTTGTGTCTAAGCTCCATTGTGTGACAGTCTGCATAGTCATGCAGTCAAAGGCAAATTCTCAGCAGGTTTTTCCATAGAACAAGAAATAAGGATTACTTTCCTCAATACTGCATAGCAAATACTGCTTTTTGCTAACTGTCATAGAGCAGATGATACAAAAATATACATTATTACACAGGGCATGCTTACAAGGGTGTACAGCACTAAAGATATCAAAGCCTTATAAAATTCCTAACATCTGTAGAATAAGCCATTCCTGCATGTCCCCTATTTCTTTTTTTATATACACTGATATGAGGTATACACTGCTGAATTCAAACACCTACTTCTTCAAGTCATATTCTCTAGAACTGTGCTATAGTTAATGCCACTGCATAAGAAGTCATAACATAGTCATTAAAAAGTGCAGAGTTGAAACGATAGCATGAGCAGTGTGTAAGGGAGATCAGCACAAATGGAATAAAAAACCCAAATTGCACAGGTCATATCTGGTGAGAAAGAAATTCTTGCATGTCACCAATTCCTTTTTTTACACACTGACATATGGTACACAACTCAGGATTCCATCACCAACATATATAAATCCATATTCTCTAGATCTGTGCTGCAACTTCTGACACCACATAAAAAAGTTATAGTTCTGTTATCTGAAAGGACACAGTTGAAAGGATAAAGTAGTCAGTACATTTAAATGCATATGGGCTCCCTTAAAAGGGAGATCAGCACATGAGGAATCAAAAACCTCCACCTATGAAAGTATTACCTCTAAGCAGAATCACACATCTGTGGAATAAGCAATTATTGCATGTTCCCAATTTTTTTTTACATGATACGATGTACATGCTGCCAGATGTGAACTCATACTTTTCTAAATCACATTCTCTACACCTGCATGCTAACTACTCATGCCGCAGAAGAAGTCATTGCACAGTTTTCAGAAAGCAGACAGCTGAAGAGTGTATAACATCTTTATGGCAGACTTAACAAAATGCTTTGTGAAATAGACACCAGTAATTGCTGGATCACAAGCCATAACATATCATATTGACAATATGAACATCACATGAGGAATCCATTGAACCATGGAAGCTGTTATAGTTATAAAACTAATTCTTGTCTACTCGTGTTGCTATCACTATTGCTTTCTGTTGCACAGCAAAACACATTCACATGATGATCAACATATCAATGTGGCCAAAGGCAAATTCTGATCTGTTTTTGCCATAGGATGTGAAGTGTCACTTACCGTTGCTCCTCAGTTCCAAGTATTGTACAATGGTAAAAGCAGAAAGAGTCGTTTTTGTATTTCTCAAAGTCTTATGTCCATATATGTCCATATGTGTGCAGTGATACATGTGTCACTTCAAATGAATTGTTGTGATAGGGAACAATATTTATATGTGCAAGACTGATGCTAAGTGCTCATAACTGGAATGGAAACCATGATGGAGTAACTGATATGCTCCACAGCATGGAGTGGTTACACCCCTCCTAAAAGGACTACCCAAGATACACAAATCATTGATAGACCCCCCCCAAGACCTATAGTGTCTGGTAGGAAATGGGTTACAGAAAATGCTTCCATTTGGCTAGAAATTACACTCAGGCCCTATGTTGAAAGAATGGAAAACATACTGATAGACACAGGTGGATTTTTGAAGGCACTCAGGGAAATAGATAAGGCTATCCCCAAGATACGCTACCTTATGGTCACTCTTGATGTGCAGAGTCTATTTACTGTTATAAATAATGACTATGGCACTTCAGCCATTAGCCGACTTTTGAAGGATAATGGAGCTACTGATCATAATATTGTCCTGATTAGAACTATGTTGAATTTGGTTTTGGAAAATAATCTATTCCTGGGTTTGAAACAAGTGTATAGACAGGCACAGGGTGTAGCCATGGGCACACCCTGTGCAAACACCTATGCAAACCTAGTGCTTTCCTTTTGGCAAAATCAACACATTCTCAATAACAACAAATGGAAACCGAATATCAAACTTTACAAACGTTTTGTGGACGATGTTTTTATTTTATGGGAGGGGGACACTACTTCACTAGAAGAGTTCATTATTTTCCTACACTCTACCACTGATTTTTTTAGGTTTACGAAGGAAACATCTTATACTAAAATAGATTTTTTGGAGGTTTCAATAGAACAAACCAGTTCAGGTTTTTCAACAAGCCTACATAAGAAGGAATGTTGGAAGAACACACTTTTGTCATTCGATAGCATGCACCCACGTTATACTTTTTCCAACATAGTGCAAGAACAATTAGCCAGGGTTTCTAGAGTCTGCACGGATGACTCTTGCTTTAATGGTGAACTAGATAGGTTGAGAGGATTATTTGTTGATAGGGGGTATCAAGAAGATATGGTGAAAGATGTTCTAGAGAACAATAAAGCGAAGAGGGGACAGCAATACAAACCTTGGTTATATCGATCAAACAGAGAAGTAAAAGTACCTTTGCATGATGCAACGTGTGATCTTAGACCTAAAGTTATGTTCACATACAGCAGTAATATAAAAGAAATTAGGGGAATTATTAGGAAAAATTGGAATATTCTCACTAGTGATTATAGGATTAGAAGTATAGTTGGTCCGTCTCCAAGATTTGGTTATAGGAAAAACAAGAATTTAAAAGACATTCTATGTGGAGAACATTTTAATGATTCTGCCACCCCTGTCCTATCTGTAGGTAGTAAGCCATGTGGCATGTGTAAGGCCTGCTCCTATATCCTTCAAGATACTACTTTTGTACATCCCATTACCAATAAAACATTTCTATTAAAAGCTAGGGCTACTTGCAGAACCAAAGACATTGTATATTTGGCGAACTGTAAGTCTTGCCCATGTTTTTACGTGGGCAAGACTAACAACATGTTTAAAGTTAGGATTTTACAACATATATCCAGCATTAGGAATAGTGATATTCACAATGCCCTTTTCAGACATGTAAAAGACAACCCTACTCACAGCTTTGGATTCAGGGCTATAGTCAATGTGAAGTTGAATAGGAGAGGTGGTGACATTAAACAGTACACAGAACTAATAGAGTCCAGAAAGATCACAGAATTTATGGCACATAGGAGCCCAGGGCTAAATGATGCTGTTTCCATAAAACCCACCTTAAAAAAATAGGCGGGTCATTTATTAGTGTTTGATTGGCTGTCTCTTATTTTAAATTGTGCTTTGTAACATTTGTTTTTCATCTGATGAAGGGTTAACACCCGAAAGCGCTAATCCTTTGGAAATTTTGTGTGTTTTTTACTTGATTTTAAATAAATACTTTTGGATACATAACAGCACTCTTCTTGGTTATAGGAAAAACAAGAATTTAAAAGACATTCTATGTGGAGAACATTTTAATGATTCTGCCACCCCTGTCCTATCTGTAGGTAGTAAGCCATGTGGCATGTGTAAGGCCTGCTCCTATATCCTTCAAGATACTACTTTTGTACATCCCATTACCAATAAAACATTTCTATTAAAAGCTAGGGCTACTTGCAGAACCAAAGACATTGTATATTTGGCGAACTGTAAGTCTTGCCCATGTTTTTACGTGGGCAAGACTAACAACATGTTTAAAGTTAGGATTTTACAACATATATCCAGCATTAGGAATAGTGATATTCACAATGCCCTTTTCAGACATGTAAAAGACAACCCTACTCACAGCTTTGGATTCAGGGCTATAGTCAATGTGAAGTTGAATAGGAGAGGTGGTGACATTAAACAGTACACAGAACTAATAGAGTCCAGAAAGATCACAGAATTTATGGCACATAGGAGCCCAGGGCTAAATGATGCTGTTCCCATAAAACCCACCTTAAAAAAATAGGCGGGTCATTTATTAGTGTTTGATTGGCTGTCTCTTATTTTAAATTGTGCTTTGTAACATTTGTTTTTCATCTGATGAAGGGTTAACACCCGAAAGCGCTAATCCTTTGGAAATTTTGTGTGTTTTTTACTTGATTTTAAATAAATACTTTTGGATACATAACAGCACTCTTCCAGAGACTTCCTTTGATTCATGTCCATATGTGTGCAGTGATACATGTGTCACTTCAAATGAATTGTTGTGACAGGGAACAATATTTATATGTTCAAGACTGATGCTAAGTGCTCATAACTGGAATGAAAACCATGATGGAGTAACTGATATGCTCCACAGCAATGCCAAATGAGGTGAAGTCACACAGGAACTTGCATTGTCATGTGTGCAATAAGTGACAGAGAAAGGAAGTGTTCGGAATGGAAATCACAAAGGTAATGACATAAGAATTCAGCAGGATGGTGGTGGGTGAAAGAAACATCTGTAACACAGCAGAGTGCAACATATGCATCCATAAGTGATATCCTCCATATCAGTGCAGTACCCATTATTGCCAGTAAGTTTTGCGTGTTAATATGTGGAAAGTTGCTGTTACATCTATAACATTTGCAGAATAATATCAAGGCATAAATGTAACTGACGTCAGTATTGCAAGCATTCATAATAGTCTACCAATACCTATTTGAAGGCACACAGTTTCAGAATGGTAAGGAAAATGTGGGTCAATCACGCACACTAAGGGACAAATGCATGGAATGGACTCCTCATATCAAATATTTTGAATGACGTCAAGTATGGAGAACAGAATCAACTTACCTTATGCTCATAAACTCAGAATTGCTTACTGAAGTGAAGTGCTGCCAAGTTAAGTTGCATGCCCAGCGCCAAAGTCATAGCACATTTGTTCAGTTTTTGCCATGATGCAAGAACCAGCAGTTGACTCTGCTGCTTGATGCCAAGCTTTGCCCAAATTCTGAGTACAGAAATAAAGACTTCTGCTTATAAACCATTTCTGGCTATGTCTGTGGTGTGTGCATCTATTGTTTGATCAGATTACAGGTGCCAAATGGAATGATAGGAAATAGATAAAAATGGGAAAAAAGAGTTGTAGGATAACAGGTGAGTAATTCAGGACTGAACAGGATGGTGGTAGGACAGGGTCATATCTATTCACTTTTTTACACATTAAGAATGTATACAAATTAAGAATCAGAATCTTTCAAAAATCAAGTACAGATTTTTTAAATCACAAAGATATCATGTTACACTATAAAACATGAAGTACATTTATTTTAAATCAGAAAGTATCATGTTACACTATAAAACATAAGAGTGAAAAAATGTTGTAATGAGAAAACAATAGACTATGTTTCAAAGTAGAGTGCAATGAAAAACAATAACATGAACTGGAGAAAACTTGCGAGGAAAAACTCAGAAAGGTCATATTATTTGTTATGTAGATTAGTATGTGTTAAATGAGACCTGAGACAAGTCTAATAAGATATTTAAAGAGATATTAGCGATTACATGATTACAAACACTGAGGGGAAATTGAGGGATGTCTTAGTATGAGAGATGGTGCTCTTATTATGGTTATACAGAAGTATTATCCAGGCTTCTAATACAACCAATGTATTATTAATATTGTTATTGTTTATACAGATGAACATTTTCACACCACTTTAATGATGACAGATACATATTACATATTTATAATTTTATTTTGAAAGTCTGGTGTCTGTGTGATAATTACATGTATTGTCTAAGTTGGAATGACAGGATAGTTGAGTGGAATTTGTGGGTAGCTGACAGAACTTAAGAAGGTGGAGCTTATTTTCACAATCAACATCTAATGCACTTCCTTGGAGAAAATATCTTCTACATATTCTCTCAAAAGTAACAGAAAACTTCTCCTGGACTGAATGATTAATAGATATTCCAAAAGTGATGCCATTGAAACAAATGCTTCAAAATGGCAAGGCATAACCCAAAAATCACCTCTATTGTATCAGGGCTAAGCAATGGATTCCACGTAATTCACACTGAATGACATATTTTAAGCATATGTATTTTATTTTATTTTGTTTGTTGACCAGAGTAGTACTCTGATTGCAGATTACCAATTTCAGTCTCATCCTGTGGAAGAAGAGATCGGATTTCAATGAACAAAAATGTAACCACAAATACATTAAAATTTATACCTACATAAATAATCAAAAATGCAGCAAAAACCAATGTCCTTTAACATACACAACAGGGAAATTCATGAAAACAGGTTAACATAAATTGTAGGTCATGTATTCATGTAAGTCAAAGTGACTTGATGCAAATGGTAGCTTATAGCTGTTGCATATTTTACAAAAGAATCTCCAGAGATCTCAGAGATTTCTAATAACATTATTGCTTTGTAGATGAGATGCTGAATGTGTCCCATTTAAAGATTTGCAGAGATTTTCTGAAAACTCTTAATTTTCAAGCTATCCTCAAAGTTGAACAATGGTAAAATTCACATGTTGTTTGACATACTGGCTTCAAACAAAAAAATGTTTTTCATTCTTCTTCTTCTTCTTTTGGCTTTTCCCAGTTAAGGGTCGCCACAGCGGATCTCCTGTCCGAAAAATAAAATTTTCATAAAGAATAATGCTGCTGCAGCAGGAGCATAAGTTACTTGTTATACACCAGAAAAAATGCACATCATACACATTGTCCTGGTGTTATGACACTCTTATATTGCTTAACCTGTAGTTATAGCTACACAGCACATTACTAAATTGTGAAATATAAGTCACCTGAACCAAAACCTTTGTGCTGTTTGCTAATAAATTCCAGCAGCTGATTGATTATAAATTATGAAAAATTGTAAAGGGCTACAGTCAAGATATTCCTTAAGTTTTATTTTTAAATACTCACATTGACATAGAGGGATAAGGCTCTAACTATAGACCAGCAAGCTGTGGTTTTAATAGCATCTCAGCCATGTAAATTGCTGACAGTGGAGGATGGATGTGCCCAACATGGGGAGAGGAGGGTGGTACTCACAAGGCACACTGAAGTGGTTTGATTTCCCTGGGAGTAGACTGGGGAAACAACTGCTAGGTGTTTCCCAAGGGATGACAGGGCATCCTGGTGATATCAGCTCCTTGTAGAAGTGGGGTGCATTCAGCACTGGTGTCCTTTCCATGTTACACACAAAGTGTGGAGGGAAAGGGGAAAATAGGAAATTAAAAAAAACACCCTTTGGTAGCAGGATGATGTTGATCTAAGGGCCTTGATTTCCTTACTGGCCCAGGAGTGGGTCAGGAACACATCTAGGAGGTTAAGTCAGGTCCAACAGTCTTGATGGATGAGGAAAGGAATAGGAGACAACTGGAAACCAAAAAAAGTTTAATTGATGAGTAGCAATCTGGTTAGTCTAAGCACACAGAAATTGAAATGTCAGGTTTTAGTCAAAGGATATCACACAGTGGTACAACAGAAATGCTTGTTATGGAAGAGTCCAGATGATATTATGTTGTAGGTGCTAGGTGTATGTGACAGATCATCCTAAAATGTCATTAGCCTACATCATGTGTCTAGGTATTGAATTGTAAATTGCAAAATTTCTGAGTACACAAAAATCCTTGATGTTTGTGTACTGTACAGTCTGTACATTTAACTCAAGTGAAAGATGATAGCATTTTATAGTCATTATGTGTCAGTGGAATTCAAGGCAATTTTATACATCATATTAAGTACACATTTATTCCTTATCTTTTACCCCTTTTCCCCATTATATATATGGGAATTTTAGAACTAAAATGCAGTAACATTTGAACAGTGAAAGTAAAAGCCCCTGATCAGTGTTTATACAGCCTTTTCAAGGGTGAAAAGACACATTAGGTCCAAAACTTTCATTGCAGCCATAAATCTCATCATTAAAACTAACCATTTACCAGCAGCAGTTAATTAGTAAATTAATTACCTTTAAGATAGCCATTAAAATTCCAGGGAAGACATAAAATATGCATGTGACTTGTTTAGTGTCAAGTACAATATATATGAACAAGAGATCAAATATAAAAAGGTAACACATTAGTAATTACTTTAAGTGCTATTTATGATTTTTCTGTCTTAATATAACATTGGACATATTTTATATGAGCCTACTCTGTTATTATACAATGAATTGTAAGGGAATAGCTGTTTAGAAAATTATGCATGATACTGTGTTTTTGGAGAAATGCACCTCATTATAGTAACGAGTTGCACACTAAAATTCCTGTTTGTATCATTCAAATGAAAGTGCATTCTTACATCCATGTGTGAAGCAGTGCCATTGCTTTTTTATTAAACCATGACTCATTGTTTTGCAGTATCCTGTGCATTTTACATTTGCAGATTGTGGGTATGAAAGAGATAAAGATAGTCATGACTTTTACAAGGAATGCTACTGTCTTTTCTACATATGAGCTTTTATTTTCTGAAGAACATTTTCACACTGCCCCAATGATGACAGATACATATTGTATATTTATAATTTTACAGTTTTATGCTTTATATTACCATAACTTTATAATTCAAAACAAAATATTACTGAAACCAATGAATTTTAAATTTGCATTTTACCATAATAGTCAGCTTTATAGTTGCAGTATGTCATATAGTGATTGTAAGGTAGATTATTCTCTGTTGAAATACTGTTTTTTTTATGAAAGTGTCGTAAATTACTAATTTGTTTGTAGATTACCAGTAGTGCCTAGCCCATTTCAATTTACAAGAGAAATCATGCCACATATATGCATAATAAATCAAACAAACATAACGTGAGTAAAAAAACAATATTCTATAAACATGAATATTGCTGCCAAGCTGATGTTCAAGTATAAGACAATTGCCTAGGAGGACACACTGTTTTAGAAATGTGTATTTAATAGTTTAATTAAATATGCATTACAGACTGCAGAGTGTTTTATGGGATTGATGCTTAGAGGTTTATGACAGCTTTACAAAATCATTTAAGGTATTAAATACTTCAAGTACAATTTCATTGCTTCTTGTAGCTATAGTCCCTTTATGTCTCTTTATAGAATCATATGATCATGTTATTTCTAATGAATTAAAATAGCTAATGCAGAGTTTGTTTGAAAATAAATAAATTATAAATATATTCTAAGCCTTGTAACTGACTGTACAAGAACAGCTCAGACAAAGTATGGCTTTAGTTTAGTGATTTATGATTAGTTGGGCATTCAGTATAATGCTCTGAATCTGAGCAATTATGTTTTTATTTCTGCCTGTACAGCTCAGGTACAGTATCTGCAAAAGCATAATCTTTGTTTACTGTCATTGTACTTGTCAGGCGCTCTATATATATATATATATATATATATATATATATATATATATATATATATATATATATATATATATGGGTGTACATTTGAAGAATGAAAGTTCACTACTTCGAACTTCAAAAGTACACCCACACTAACACAAAAGTGCACTTTTATGAAAATGCACTTTCGTGAACCCGCTAGACCAAACAGGCTAGCAGTCATGGACCTTAGGGGTAGGGTATGGGTTAGGGTAAGGGGATAGTTAGTAGGGCTATCCCCTTACCTTGACCTGTGGGCTATGTCTTGTCTTCCACTGTGATGCGATAGTCACAGACCTTAGGGTTAGGGCATGGGTTAGGGTAAGGGGATAGTTAGTAGGGCTATCCCCTTACCTTGACCTGTGCCCTAGCCCTAAGGTCCGTGACTATCGCACCACAGTGGAAGACATTCCAAATCAGGCTATGTCCTCCACTGTGGTGTGATAGTCACAGACCTTATGGTTAGGGCATGGGTTAGGGTAAGGGGATAGTTAGTAGGGCTATTCCCTTACCTTGACCCATGCCCTAACCCTAAGGTCCGTAACTATCACACCACAGTGGAGGACATAACCCATTTTTCAATGTCCTCCATTGTGGTGTGGTAGGTTCGGTCTAGTGAGCTTAAACGAAAGTGCACTTTCATTAAAGTGCACCTTCGCTTAAGTGGGGATGTACTTTCCCATTTCAAAAAAAGTGAATTTTCGTTGTAGGAAAGTGCACCCATATATATATATATATATATATATATATATATATATATATATATATATATATATATATATATGTATGTATCCACTATGTAATCCCAAAATACTGAAATCCCGAATTTCAGTATTTTGAAATTACATAGCCAAAAACACAAAATTCCGAAACCCGCAGAAGCGCAAAATTCAACATCCCAAAGCACGGAGATGTTGAATTAGCGCTTCTGCTGGTGGGCATGTGTGAATGGATGGGTGGAAGTTTAGGTAAGTGTGTCGGTTAGGGGCTTTAGTGTGTGTAAGGGCGTCTTTTGACTGTGATGTGTGTGTGTGAGGGACTGTAAAATGTGTGGATGTGAGTTTCTTTATGTGTCGTTTGTGCTATCTCAGAGTTAGAATATTGAAGTAGGGGGTGTGTAGCCCCCCCCTACATGGGGGGGTGCAGGAAGGCTTGCCCCCCTGCTTATCTGTAGTGTAGTATTATATATTTGATTGTGGGGGGGGGGGAGTTGTGTGTATGTGTATGTGTGTGCTGTA
The DNA here is from genome assembly GCF_019279795.1 of Protopterus annectens. NCBI lineage: Eukaryota > Metazoa > Chordata > Ceratodontiformes > Protopteridae > Protopterus > Protopterus annectens. The sequence goes on from NC_056745.1 coordinate 593,121,966, forward strand.
TGTGCAGAGTACGTTCGGGATTTTAAATTTCGCAGTTATGAGGTTTCAAGATTTTGTATTGTAGTTGTGTTTTTGGCTATGTAATTTTAAAATACTGAAATTCGGGATTTCAGTATTTTGGGATTATACAGTGGAACAGTGGACCTATATATATACATATAAAATATATTTGTCTTACAGGACTTTTACATTAATGTCAATGTCATATTTCAATACAGGCATAAAAGAGAACTTAAATTTCCTAGCAGTTAAAATGTATGCATATGCATGTGCATATGCTTGTGTGTGTGTGTGTGTGTGTGTGTGTGTGTGTGTGTGTGTGTGTGTGTGTGTGTGTGTGTGTGTATGTTTGTGACTGCATACTGTCTCCTAATTTTCATTTATAAAATCCAGGGTTAGTCAATCTTTTTCATATTCTACACTACTTAAGCATACAGATGCAACACAGTTCAAACTTGAGGACATATCTGTTTGCACTAGCACCATTTTGCTATAACTTTTAAATGGCAAAGAACATCAATTTTTTCTGTGAAATAAACATTTTTTTTCTAGTTCTGATGTCAGAAGAACATGATAATGATATAATTGAGATGTTTAATAAGTATAACAGCCTGAAGAAATATTGCATGTATATGTCTGTTGTCAAGCAATTAACAAAAAAACAGAGAAGGAAAATAGCTATGTAGGCACACAGGTTTTACTTACACATATGAAACTGTAATGTTGAAACTGCTATATAATATGCTTAGCTGCTTACTGCTATAAAAACATAATCACATTTATCTTCATGTCTTTGCATAATAGTTAAAATTTTAGAGGTGCAAGTATAAATCTGTTGATGGAATAATGTTCTATCCTGGAGAAGTATATATACAAATTATTTACTTCTGATGTAATACAAACTCTGTGCAGGCATATTTTGGGTAAAAAATGCATTCACTACTTTTAACAGAAATGCCATAAACATACCACTGTTTACCATCCCAATCTTGAAGCCCATAAACTTGAAAATAATAATCTCAAGACCATAATATCAATTCATAGTGTATGGTGTTTATTCTTTTTTCAAGTGGTTCTGTCGTCATGGAGTTATTATATAAAGTTAAGGGGAGTGTAGTACACTTGGTGGAGTTGCTGCCTTGCAAAAACACTGTTTTAAGTGTATTTTCTTGTGTTGAACATTTTCAATGATTTTTGATTCACAAACTGGCTTCAGTCAGATGGGTTTTCATTCGATTGTTTTTTTTTGTCAAATGGGTTTCAGTCATGTAGGCTTTCATTCAAATTGGCTTTCAGTTAATTAGTCTTCATTTAAATTCTTTCAAACATTTCATTTTCAGTCAAGTACAGTTCAATCAAATGACAGTAAACCAGTTTTGAGGGTGGAAGTTCTGCAGTGCTAAAAAAGTTCCTTGATTTGTACTGCTAGTAATGACAGCTTTTTATAGTCATATTCTGAAAATGTGCTGTACTCTTCTTCCTGAAAATGTTGTATATATATCGCATTTATATCACGTTATCGAAAGATGAAAATAGCGAATGCTATTTCAATGGCCCCAAAACATCTAAACATGAAAATATCTAACATTCAGAACAGCAAATGTTTTCCCATGGAAAAAATTTGCTGCTCCGAAACACATACACACAACACAAGCACATCAAACAAACAGCAACCACACACATACACTTAAATTCCTACATCTAATGCTACACTAAACTAAACATACACTACTATCTACCCACTTACCTTAACCCAAACCCTAACCCTAAGGTCCGTCACTATCGCACACTCACCTAACCCGTGCCCTAACCCTAACTCACTTAAACCACCCTTAACCCTAAAGTCTGTCACTATCGCACACACGCCTAACTCGCGCCCTAACCCTAACTCACTTAACCTGCCCCTAACCTCAACGTACAAACAATCACACACTTACCTGAACCCAACCCGTAACTTTCCACCACAGTGCTAAGAATAGCAAAGCCACAGAAATGGCCAACCGAATTCTTTCCCAAGGAAAGAATTCGCTGTTCTGCAGCTTCGCTATTCTTAGCGTTCGCTGAATAGTGTTTGATATCAGAACATTTGAAGTTTTAATACTTCGATGTTCTGATATAGACCCTATGTATCAATCTTTGTTAGAAACCAAGCATAATTCAACATGCCAGTCTATCACTGTGAAATGCCTGTAAAATTCCCACATTAGAATGCAGTCCTTAAAACACTGTATGCCAACCTCCATTTCATGGTTCTTAATAAGGCTTTGACAGGATCATAGCACCTATTACGCTAAAAAAGTATAGTGAGGATAGCCAATCTGCATTTAATTTAAATGCAAGGGAATGATAAAGGTGGCCTAACCATGTTTTCTATTTTCACTACACAGCTACAGGGATGTGTTTTTTTTTTTTTTTGTGGTATTTTTCCAATGACAAAAGATCTACTTGTCTGGATAATAATATATACTTCTCATGAAATAGCAACTGTAGATTTTGAGCATGTACTTCAATTCTAGATCTATACTTTTTAACATTCTCCCCAGAAAATTGCAATTTACAAATCTTACTAAGATAATAATTTTGCAGAAAATAATGTGAAATAATCTTTCTAAGAATTACAACACAAGGCAGCAAATTTTCAGACTACCTACCTGCACTTCTAAAATAATTCTAGGCATGTGTTTGACATTTGATTGTGATCAAGTGACAAATTTTTACCACAGTACTAAAGTACAGCTTGTGCTTTCTAGTTACAAACTCCTACTGTTAATGATTGAGTCATGATCATTTAAAAAACTGCTGAGTCACAAGTGAATTACAACAAGCTTGATTTAAACATGACTTACATTGACTGCAATAAGTACTGCTACAGGATGGCATGGCTCACTGCACTCCCTCATGTTGAGGTACACAGCCTGTGCCCCCAACCTATAAATGATAATTATACAATTATACAAATATGGGGAAGGTGAAACTCAACAACAATAGTGCACTGTGGCTTTAAGTACAATTCATGAAAAATACATCCATCCATCCTCAACCTGTTTTTCCCATTTTGCACATGGGTCGGGGTGTCACTTCATCATTGACAATCATCTCGAGCCAAGGTTCACACATATCCTAATATAATTGTAAGGTTTAGCTAGGGTGGTCCTATTTTGTTTGTAAATGTCTCATATAATGTATAAGATATACTGAAACATTCTCATCCTAGAATTTTTGATGGCTTGACCATATGAGTTGTCATAATTATGTCTTCAAGAGGTATAGGTTGAACTAGTTTCTCTTTGACTTCTTTTTTTTTCAAAAAATTCTTTATTGCAGTTTTTTAGGTTACAACATGTAAGACATTATACAATAAGATACACACACAACATACAACAAAACATAGCATTCTATATACAATATATACAAAGAAGTCACTTCAGAAATCCAGTTTTTGTACTAACCATATAGTCTGCAGTGATAAGAAGAATAAAACAGTACCATCAGTTCTTTATTACATATACTAGGGAAAGTCAAACTAAAACCTCTTTATTTAGGGTATGTGGTTTTCTAATCAACTTATCTACGCAAATATTTATAAAATGACAATGTTAAAAAGGTTCTAAGTATATCCTTATTGATTGTCTTACATATACTGCACATTTCACTTTTAGATTTAATATTTTTACCTCTTGAGAATGAAATCTAATAAGTATCCCCAATACTCTTGGTAATATTTATGTTTCTTAGTAACATATAGTAGCTTGTGGGAGGCAATGTATTTGCTACATTTCTAAAACATTCCCATGAGAGTGGGGTTGCAGTTGTCCAATTCTTTGTAATATAGAATTTGACTAGAGAACATATGGTCATGAGGACATGCTGTAAAACTCTGGGAAGATTATTCATATTTATGTGCAGTATAACTGTTTCTCAGGATAAAGTACTTTTTTGGTAGCCTATTTTCTCTAGTCTTGCCCTTAGTGAACATCATAAGTTATGAACTTTATTACATTCCCACATAACATGTAAAATGTCTGCTGTTTGTTTCTTGTAGTGAGGACATTCAGGTGAGTATTTGTTATTAAATTTACTAATTTTTTGAGGGGTGAAGTATGCATTATTGTTAATCATAAGTTGGGTGTAGAATAACTTTTTGAACGGGCTGAATTTGAGAACGTTTTTGATGGCATCTTTTTTATTTTGTTCAGTAATTTGTGGGTTTTTCTTCTGCCAGTATGAGGAGAATAAAGTACAATTCTGATGTTTTATATAATTTATAAGTTTATAGACTCTAGAGATTATTTTCCCCTTGGTAGTTAGATTTTTTAGAATTAACTAAGACAAACTAGTATCTTGTTTATCAACATTTTCGATATGAAATTTAGTGTTTACAAGGTATTTGAGTGAGTTCATAAAAATTACGTATTTCTTTGGGAGATTTAATTGCTCTTGTAATTGTGTAATATCACATTCCTTCCATTTATAAATTTCCCATACTGTAATATCTCTTATTAAGGGATACTCTTGCAAGTTTATCAATTTATTATTTAGTAGCAAATTGGGATTAAGGTGTATAGGTTGCAGTAGAAGGAGGGCATTTAATAATTGTAATTGTACAGATGAAAAGAGGTTTTGAGTAGTTAAAACCATTTGTTTAATAAGTGGATGTAAACTCTTAACATAAATAGAGTTTTGGTTTAAGTTTAAGAATAGGAGAGCCCTAGAATTGCACCCAAGTGTCTTAGTTTGTTCATACCAAACTCTAGACCACAAGGGGTACCATAAGTTTGTGTTTGATTCATAATTTAAGATGTGACATAGTCTATATGCCTGGATAATACTGTAGTATAATTTAAAATCAGGTAACCCTAACCAGCCTTTAGATTTAGGAAGTATAAGCTTTTCATATTTGATTCTAGTAGAGTTAGGATACCAAATAAATCTGGATATACTTCTTTCCATGTCTATAAAAAAAATTTAAGGTATAATTGTGAAGGTAGCGTGCATTTGGAAAATAATTCTTGATAGCATGTTCATTTTAATGATACTGCTTTTTGATAACAAAGATATATTGATATTTTTCCATCTGTTCATATCATTTTCAATAATATTCCAGGTATGAGTTAAGTTATTTTTAATAATTTCACTAAAATTTGGAGTATATATTTCCCCCAAGTATTTTAGTTGATAAGTTATCTTTATTTTGCTCTCCGGGAAGTAAAAGTGCATATGTCCTATGGGATTTAGTGAGAAAAGTTGGGATTTGTTTGGATTTAGTTTGTAATTTGAAATCTCTAAGACTTTTTCAATGGCTGTCAGTATTTTAGGAAGATTTGTTGTGGGGAGTTGTAAGTATACATTAAAGTCATCAGCAAATGCCGAATATATAATGTTAGTATTTAATACTTTTGGAATGTGTAGAAAAGATTTCTGTGATATATAAAGTAGTAGGGGTTCTAGGTATAAATTAAAGTGGTAAGGAGAAAGTGGACACCCTTGACTCGTGCCATTGAAATGGGGATAGGTTTTGTTTTATTATTGTTAATCTGAATGGAAGTTGAGGCCATCTGATATAAAACTTTTTATTAATAAATTCTTTAGGAAAACCCAATAAAGGCATAATATTAAATAAAAAGTTTAAATTTACTCTGCAAAAGCTTTATTAGCATCTGCGACAATAACATATTTGGAATGTTTATCTGTTTTTAGTAATCTGATAGCTGTCTAGTAACAGAGTGTTATCACTTGTTTGCCTATGTACCATAAAACCTAACTGATTATGCGATATAATAGAGGGAAGCATATTCTTCAACCTGTTGGCTAAAATTTGAGCAAAGATTTTAAAGTCAGTATTTATGAGGGCTATTGGTCTATAATTAGTGGGATCCGTCGGGACAGAATTTGGTTTAAGTAGAAGGATGGTCTTAGAATGATTTATATATAAGTCTGTTATGTCATGTTGTATTATATAGTTATATACTTTAAGTAGGATTTTAGAGACCGGTTCTGAGAATATTTTATATTCTTGACTGAATCTAAGAGAATTACTACACCCTAGTTAACTAACTTACTGAGCAACAAGACAGATGTGATGAGTTGGACTTGATGCTGTCAGGTCAAAGACAAAAACAGAATACTTAGTCTCTCTCAGAGAGTTCTTAAATTAAGATCTCAAATATTACTGCTGGGATAGCTTGCAGAATTACATCATCTCTTGTCATATGACTCTATCCCAGGTGAAAAACAACTGATGCAGCTAGCAGCATTTAGCATCTACCTGTGAAAATACATAGATAGGGCTTTCTTAGATCCAAGACAGATCCTGGAAGTCATAAAACAATAAAATACATCCACATCTCAATCCTAGTAATCATTTCTCTTTCAGGACAGCACAGAAAGCTCCCTAGTATAGACATCCTGTCTCTTGCTGTCATAAAGTAATTTAATTTCAGCTATTTTTCTGAAATTAACCTCTTGTATTCCAGTTTCCATTGTTAAAATATATACATTTAAACCGTTACAATAGTGCATGTACATTTCTGTTCTTTTTCAAGTAGGGCATGCTGTGGTTAGATTTTAGCTAAGTACTTTACAAAATATCTCTTCAGTATGCATGTCTGTACAAACCACCTTATATGACATACAGTTCTAATACATTTGTAACACAAGCATAAGAATCATGTTAATATTACAAATGACAAATAATTATTTACAAAATTCCAGATATCTGGGCTGGCAGTATCTCCTTTTGTGACATTTCTGCCCCCCCTTGAAGGCTCAAGCTAGTTTTTCAAGTACCCCTTGAGAAACATTGCTTGAGATGGTTGAGCCTATCTGGGAATACATTGCCGCATTTCCTGTCTTGAGACGTCATCTGTGTTGGCATTGCTAATCCCACTGTGGTGCTACACTGTCATATCATATGCCTGCAACCTAGGCTCCACCTTAGTAACTTTTGTTGGTTGTCTCGATGTAGCCATGTTAAGGGATTGTGGTGTGTAACTACAGGGAATTTCCTTCCATACAGACAAGGCTGAAGTCCAAACTATGGCTAGACATTCTTTTTCTATAGCTGCATAGCATTCCTCCCTGGGTCGGAGCCTATGACTGAGATATACTACTGGGTGCTCTTCTTCCTCTGTGGAAACATGGCTGAGTACAGTCCCAACCCAATGGTTTGAAGCATCCACCTGCACAACACATTCTTTGTGTAATCTGGATTGGTTAACACAGGGGGAACTCCCAAAGCTCCTTTAAGCTTCTGCAATGCCTGCTCACATGCTGGGGTCCACAATACATTCTCAGGCTTGTTTTTCCTTGTCAGGTCTGCAAGGGGAGCAGCTATGGTACTATAACTGAGAACAACCTTTCTGTAGTACCCTGTTGTCCCTAAGAATGCCCTCACCTGCTTTTTGTTAACAGGGGAAGGCCATACCTGTATGGCTTCCACTTTGGCAGATTCTGGCCTGATCTTACTACTCTCCATGTTATGTCCCAAATGGGAGACCTCTGCCATACCCACCTGACATTTACTAGATGTAATGGTCAATGCTGCTCTCTGTAGTCTGCCCAAAACCTCCCAGGCATCCTGAAGGTGCTTTACCAGGAATGGCTGTAGATGGTAATATCAAAATCTCCTGCTCCTGCTAGGATATGATCTACCAGCCTCTGGAAAGTCGCTGGGGCATTTTTCATCCCAAAGGGAATCTTTGTGAACTCATACAAGCTGAAAGGAGTCACAAAGACTGACCTCTCTCAAGCATTGTGAGTCAAGGGCACCTGCCAGTAACCCTTGGTAAGATCAGTATTGGTAAGATCCTTAGCCCCACCCAGCTCCTCTAGGGTTTCATGTCTCTTAGACATGGGAAAAGCATCTGACTCTGTGTGACTATTTAATTTCCTGGAGTCCATACAGAACCTGGTGCTGCCATCCTTCTCTAGTACCAGCACCACTGGTGTGGCCCAGGGACTGCTGGAATCTTGGATTACCCCCAGTTCCAACATTTTCTGTATCTCCTCCCTCAGAGTCTGTTTGACCCTCTCTGGCATCCTATAAAGGGCCTGATTAATAGGCTTTTGGGGTCCTGCATCCACATGGTGTTCCAACAGGTGGGTGCAAATTTGTTTCCCAGTGAACGTGTCCTAAAACTCCTGAAATATTGCTCGTATTTCTCAACTATGGGTAGGGAATAGCTGCTGGGACATTGTTATCCCTTCCGATGAGGGATCAGTCCAAGCCTCACTGAGGATATCAGTCATCAGATCCCCATCAGAATCCTCCTGCCATCCACTGCAAATACTTAGCACCTGGGCTGCCCTATCATGGTAAGTTTTCATCATGTTCATATGGTACAATTTGTGCCCTTGCCTCCTGCCAGTAGTTCTACCATATATTTAACATCACTGACCTTCCTCACCACTTTGAAGGGTCCCTCCCAGGCTGCCTGCACCTTGTTGACTCTGAAAGGAATGAAAACCATTACCTGATACCCTACAGCACACTCTCTAGCACAAGCATTCCTGTCATACCAGACCTTTTTCAGCTGATGCGCTTCTGCCAGGTTCTTCCGGGCCAAGATCATGAGTTCCCTCAGCCTTTTTCTAAAATTTAGGACTTATGCCACAACAGAATACTTGTGGGATTCACACTCACCCTCCCATTCATCATTAATCAAATCTAGAGGGCTCCTCACCCTATACCCATACAGTAACTCAAAGGGTGAAAATCCTGTGGATTCCTGGGGCACCTTTTTGTAATAAAAATACAGACCGGACAAATATTTTTCCCACTCCCTCTTAAACTGGTCTGCAAATGCCCATAGCATGTTTTTTGGTGTAGAGTTTAACCTCTCAACCAGACCATTAGTCTTGGGATGGTGGGGTCGGTCTTTAAGTGCTTCACCCCACAGTGCTTCCACAAACAAACCAGAAGGTCGTACATGAAAATGGCACCTCTGCCATTCAGCATTCCTTTTGGGTAATGTACCCTGCTGAAAATCTCTAACAAAGCATTTGCCACCTTTTCTGCCTCAATGGAGGACAGTGCCACTTCCTCAGGGTATCTGGTAGCATAATCTACTACCTCTAGGATATAATTTTTCCCTTTGGAACTTGGAGAACTCAGAGGCCCCACAATATCCCTAGCTACCTGCTGAAATGGCTGCTCAATCACAGGTAAATGCATCAAAGGAGCTTTGCATACCTTTTGGCACTGCACACAGGTCCTGCAGTACCCTGTTATATCTCTGGAAATCCCTGGCCAATAAAAATTCTGCATAATACGTCTCTTGGTATACTTTGTGCACATGTGATCTGCAAAGGGAACATCATGGACTATGGCTAGAAATGACAGACAGTAAGCTCTGGGCACTACTAACTGCTGCATACTGTCACCCTCTAGCCCTCCCTCAGGGGTTCACTCTCTAGACAGTAACCCTTTGTTCCAGTAAACAGATCTCCCCTTCATTGAGAATTAGGTGCCTCCCTGGCTACCTCCCTCAGGCCTTGTAATGGAAGGTCTGAAAGCTCTGAGTCTGTCTCAACTCTCTCTTAGTAACCTTTCCCAGCTCCCCTTCCACAGGAAGTGTGGTATTCTCTGACAGCAGTGCCTGTCAGCCTGGGTACTACTGCTCACCTCTGCCCTTGCAGTCACTCTGTCCAAAGTAACATCAGTACTCACAAGCAGCTGTGACTCACCTTCAGTCTCACTGCTATAGGTTTGCTCCCTCTCTGAGCTAACCACCATACTAGTCCTGGCTTTAGGTCTGCAGCCAGCCTGGGTCACCCCCGGGCTACCGGGTCCACATGCTTGTCTCCATGCATGACTGCATGTAACTGCATGTACACAAGCTACTGTATTACCAAAATCATTCCCTATCAAGACATCTGCAGGGATAAGCTCAAACACACCTACTTACTTGCTTCCTTTCCACCTTCCCAGTAATGGTGATCCCTAGCCAAAGGTATTTGGAATGGAGTCCATCCTAAAGCTCTGACTCAAACCCAGGTGAAAAATAACCATTGATGCAGCTGGTAGCATTTAGCATCTACCTGTAAAAATACATAGACAAAGCTTTTCTTAAATCTAAGGCAAATCCTGGAAGTCATAAAACAATAAAACACTTCCACATCTCAAGGCTAGTAATTATTTCTCTTTCAAGACAACACAGAGAGCTCCCTTGTATAGACATCTTATCTCTTGCTGTCATAAAGTAATTTTATTTCAGCTATTTTTCTGAAATTAACCTCTTGTATTCCTGTTTCCATTGTTAAAATATATACATTTAAACAGTTACAATAGTGTATGCACATTTCTGTTCTTTTTCCAGTAGGGCATGCTGTGGTTACATTTAGCTCAGTACTTTATAAAATATCTGTTCAGCACACACATCTGTACAAACCATTTTGCATGGCATCCAGTTCTAATACATTTGTAACACAAGCATATGAATCATTTGATATTCACAAATTACATATAATTATTTACAAAATTCCAGATTGCTGGGCTGGCAGCATTTTCTTTCATGACAATAAGATCCAGTTTTAAAATATGCGTTGGAGTCCCTATACAGGTTTTTTTTTTTAATATAATAATGAACTGTTCTGGAAACGCAAGTGCTTCTAAAGTTGCAAACAAGTAAGGGGCTGGCATAATGGTTATGTTGTTTATAGCCAAAGTACAGGCTTCATCCCAGCAGACTGGAAAACTGCCATTGTTATCCCCTTGCACAAAAGTAGTGCCACTATTGACACTGAAAACTATCACCCTATTAGCTTGACAAGTCTGATCTGTAAAGTCATGGAACATATTATTATGGACCTCACAAACAAGGGCATAGGCAATCTCCAAGCACTTGACCCCACCCAGTTCAGATTTGCCAAGGGCAGATCTTGCCTTTTGAAATTGGTTGACTTTTTTGAGACTGTCACCAAGGACCTGGATGAGGGAAAGTGAGTACATACAGCTTACCTTGACTTGGCCAAAATCTTTTTTACAATCCTGCACTTGGGCATCATCAAGAAGTTAACACAACTTGGCATAAATCCCTATCTCATCAAGTGGGTGGCAAACTGGCTCAACAATAGGACCCACAAGGTAAAATAGGTGCCTCGACTTTGGACAGCAGACCTGTCACTAGTAGTGTTCCCCAGGGATCTGCCCTGGGACCCTTACTGTTTAGTATCTACTTCTCAGAGGTCCAGGCAAAGAAAAGAGTCCTGTGGCTGACCAAGTGTGTGGCCATCTGTAAGTTGGGTGCTGTCATTGACTCTGCTAATGCTGTTAACATACTACATGACGGTCTCACAGCAACAAATGACTGGTACCAAAGTAATGGTCTTAAGTTAAATGCAAAACAATTTATTATCATACCATTCAGCAAAAACATGGCCCCTACTGTTTACCACATCCATGGCAACCCCCTAAGTACACAACCTGTGGTGAAAGACCTGGGTACGCAGGTTGACAACAATCTCACATTCAACCATCATGTAGCAGCAGTGGTCCGAAAAGCCTTTTACTTAGATCATCTCATGAGTAAAGGGATTGAATCCAGAAAAAAAGGAGGTTATTACGTCTCTGTACTCCTCCTCCTTCTTTAGGCCAGTAATTGAGTGCAACACCTTGTTTGGTATATACCTCTCCAAACACCTGCACCAACTGGACGCACCTCTGAAATACCTCACAAAGAGGATCTATGGCTTACAACACCTGTCCTATGTGGACAGGCTGAAATTATTATCACTATACTCAGTATTGTACAGATTGCTCAGAGGTGATCTGTGTCTCACCTACAAGGCAATCTCGGACCCTGCCCTACTAGAGATTCGCCATATCAGTAAGTCTAACTCCTTGCACATTACCCAATCAAAAGGCCTAAATCTATATGCTTGATTAACAAAACCTGCTGGAGAGACAGATTTGTCTCCCAGAGGCTGTCCTGTATCTGGAATAGACTCCCCATACATGTCAAACAAACCACGTTGCTGACCATCTTCAAGTGCAACCCTGATGAGTGGATGGGAACCACAAATTTGTCCCAGGGTTTCCACCTGTGACCCTCATTGACAGGAGTGATATATGCTGATTGAGTTTTCTTTTTTGGGATAAACTCTTGACTAGGCTTATAACGGCCCCTGGGCCATTAGCCTAGTAACCTCCTGTGATCCTATGATCCTATGATTCAATCTACAGGATCAAAAGCTCTCTCAATGTCTAAGCTAATTTGGGTCAATTTCTTTTTCATTCCTTTTGCTAAAATTAAGATGGTTACTACCCTTTTTATATTATTGTATATTGACTATAAATCCTGTTTGACCTTTATTAATTAACTATATCTCTTTATCTTTTAGTGAAAATGGAAGTAATTTTATAGTCTGCATTTAATAATAAAACAGCTCTGTATGAGGAAACTAACTTATTATCCTTTCCTTGTCTAAGTATAGGTGAGATTACAGAAAATTTCTTTGAGGGAGGAATTATTTTGTTACTCTGGATTATCCTAAAAGGGAGACTAAGTAATTCTAAAGCATTTAATGGAAGAGTATATACTTCCATACTTAAACCATCTAACCCTGGAGCCTTACCATTTTCCCTTTTTTAAAGCTTCTTTAATTGCTGTCAGGTACTAGACATATTCAACAGAGATATTTGCTGGTCAATAAGCTTATTGGTAACATTTTTCTTTAAATAATTGTCAGTGTTGTAATTATAGAGACTATTATATTTATCTTTATTAAGATACACATGGATTTTTTAAATAAATGTCTGAAGTAATCTTATTAGCGTGAGGATTTCTCATATTCCTGATTTGTGCCTTGTTGCTTAACATCTTACTTCTATTAGCTAGTTTACGTGGATTTATTAAAGTTATTGTATAACTGTGCAATTTCATTTTTGATAAAGGTATCTCCACTTTAAGCATCAAAACTGTTTGATACTTTGTCATTAATATAGTAATGACTTCAGTATTATCTAATTTCTTTATTTGCTGTTCAAACCTCTCTTTGAGTATTTAGCCTTGTATTTCTAACAACTCTTAATCACATTCTTTCATTTTATTACTATCTATCTTCCCATTCTATTTTTAATATGCATTTTTAAGGAGTCCCATAGCATGACTTTACTAATCGGACCATTATCATTCAAATATAAAGCATTCTTGTATTCCTTAAGGTAAATTCTTAAAATCTTTTAATTTCATCATATATACTGGGATTCTATAAATTATCGACATTTTCTTATATCCATTCCTATATTAATACTTAGTGCATTATGATTAAATAATGGACAAAGACTAGTTTTACAATAATTCATTTTATTAAGTAAGTCTATAGAGGCATAAATCCTATCAATTCTAGTTTGTGCCCGATGTGCATAAGAATAGAGTGAGGAACAATTACTTATCTTCTGCTTTTACTAATAAATAAACTAAATTATTATTACAAATCCATCTATTTAATGCTTTAGCTGATGCCCATATTTTGGCTTTCTTCTGTTCACTTGTATCTTCTATACTAGATATGCAATTAAAATCCCCTGCTAAAATTGAACTACCATTCTAATGAAATTGTAGCAAGTTTAAGTGATCTTTAGCCACTTGCACCTATTCCAGTAATCCAGTAAAAATTAGCTAGTATATTGAGTTTGCCATTACACTTAATTATTACAAATATATACATTCCTCCAAGATCATTAATGGATTCCATGAACTTAGTTATTACAGTGGATTTTCTCCAAAGTAGCAGTTCTTCTCCTCTTTTTGTTCAAAGAAGCAGATGATAATATGTTATAATCAAAGTTATTTAGATATTGTATATCTTTATCCATCAAGTGAGTCTGTTGCTAGAATGTGTTTCCTCTGTTTGATTTTAGATATCCTGTTAATGATTTCCTTTTGTTGTCATTATTTAATCCATTTACATTTATAGATAATAGATTAAAACTATCCATACTGTGTATTTAAAAAGATTTCTTTTAAAAGATAATATGACAGATTTTATCCAGCAAATTAATTTAATTATATATAAGGCTCTATTGCATTCCTCCAACACTATCTAACAATTCCACATTTTTTTGAATTCTTCCTTTCTACAAACGAAACTACTAAAACTCATAAATATCAAAAATAAAGACAACTCTACAACTATTACTGTATATATTGCTAATAAAACAAAACCTACCATGGGTACCAAAGTTCATTGTTTGCCTATCGAATAGAAATGACTATATTATAACTCTTCCAACCAACAACTAAATATGCATCAAAAAACTAGCCAACGGCTACAGTGGCGTACAAATAATTAATATAATATTATATATAGGTCAAGAATAATAAGACACTATAAATTAGTTATATATTTTGCCATTTAAAACTATTCCCCCCATTACTACATAAAAGTTTAATAATCCTCTTCTATTAATCACAAATATTAAATAATCGAACAAGTAGTACATTATATACTTATTTATGTAATAACAGTATAAATTAGTCATTAAATATTCTTAAATTATTCACTCATTCAACATTCTTATAACATAAAGCTTTAAATAAATAAGTATAACAAAGTCAAACCTGGACAGATAAAGACATCTGTAAAATTACAGGTGGCAGGTAATCGTATCATACTAAAGTATAATACAAAAGGGAAATCAATGCACATATATATTTATCATGCTAAAAGGCACCCACAAATTTTATTGATCTAACAAAAGCTCTGAATAGAATTTTAAAGTACAAGTATTTATGTCTCAAAACTGTGTAGCATTCTTAACACAACAAATTTCAAAATATTCAAAAATCAATTAGCTTATTAAAGTATTTCATAAAATATGTACATAACTGAGGTAAAAGAGAATGTCTTGCTATTTCTATGGAGTAAAAAACAATATTTACAGTATATATTGTATTCAAAAGTTACAATGTGTTCAACTCAAAACCAATTCTCCCATCCCAGATTCAAACATATTGAAAAATCCTCTTTGCTTTCTGTCAAAATGGATATACTGATTTATAAATAAAACACTCAGATTTCAGCTTTGACTTATGAAATGAGTTATTTCAGACAGTCTTTGTGAATCTAAAAACATACAACATGCAAACATCTTCAATGTTCACGACCAAGCTTCAAATTTCAACTTATTTTCAAAAATGTTTATATGATTTTCTATGTAAATTATATGAGATCTTGTACATTCACATTTCTGCCATATGCAGGTATATGTAATAGAAATCCTTCTTAAAAGCAGTTTGTTATATAAATATATTGTTCTGTCTTATTTTCCCACTAGTGTTTTATCTTATTCTATATATCTTTCATTTCTAAAATCTCTCATCAAAGAGCTATTTAATCATCATCTCTCTATTAAAGATTATAGTATCTGTACATATTTCTTAACATGTAAACACACACAACAGCACTTAAGGAATGAAGTAGGTTCAATTCCAAAAACACTATAGTATAATTACAAATAAATTCATAAAATTCATAAATGCATTAACTGTGTCATCATGTTTTTGTCACACAACACACTTCCTCAGATGTAAGAACAATCCAGAAATGACCATATAAATAATACACCACCACTACCATTCCCTAACCAATTAAATTCCACAGTTAATTAATCAACAAATGGATTGACCAAAAAGATAAAAATACAAGACTTATAACAAATATATAAATATAAAAAGGCTACAATAAATACTAAAAAATACAATAATGAAACAGAGCTCATAATTGTTAATATTTATATGGCAACCTTTAATGTTAAGAATAAAAATGATAAACTCAGCTAAAACATTAAAACACAATATTCAAGCCTAAAACACCATCTAGTGGTTAGAAAGATAGATAGCAGGTGACTGTGACACCATAATGTATGTTTTATAGTGAACGTGTTCCATCAAGGAAGAAATTGTGGAAATTTTAAAAGATCCTAAAAATCACAATCTCGCAGTCCTCAACTTTAAAACGGTGGCTAATGAAACATTTTCATTCAGCCCCGGGACTTTGATAGCCTTAAGCACTAGCTGCCAGTACAGTTCCTTGTAATCAATTGCAGTCTCCCAGGGTCCCCCACTAATGTCAATTGGAACTTCCTCAATAACAAAAATCCTAAACTTAACCCCTTCACAAATGAAGGTATGTTTAAATAAGGTGCTCTTTTCATTTTTATTTTTAATATCATAGTTACGCTCATAGAGTCCAGTTTTTAATTTCCTCTCAGTTTTTCCTACATAGATGGCTGCACAAATGTTGCATATAGTAAGGTAAACCACCCCAAATGTGTTACAATGAGAAAAAGTTTTGCCAAATAAATGCTGACTCCTACTATGTATATAAATGTAACTTCCTTCAAAAATACAGGGCCAATAGTGGCAGGTAACACACCTATAGGTGCCAGCTCTCTTCTGACTCCTCTTAATATTTTGAGTGGAACCATCCTCAAAAATGTCCTTCAAACTCAACCCTTTGTGAAAGATAAATTTAAGAGGTGTTTTAAAAATCCCCTCAAGATTTGACAACCTTCTAAATCCATTTTTTGGTAATGATGCTGCTAATAATCCCAACATTGTCACTAAAATTAGTCAGAAAGGCACCTTTAAAGCCACCCATATCCTCACACATGGCTGGTTCCTCCTTCAACCTTTCAACTTTCTCAGCCCTCATACTGTTTTCCCTCCCCAAAATAGGGGCAAACTTTCCATTTCTACCAACCATTACTTCTGTTCTAACAGCCTCAATCAAACTGAGGGGATTCTGACATTCAAGAAACATGTTCTTAACAACCTCACATTCATCTAAAAAATCACCATCATCCAATATCATTCTACTAATTTGTAAAAATTGCTCTGTGACAATGCTGTTCTTTTGCAAAAAGGATTGAGCACTAGTATAACATAAGCAGAAGTTAGAAAATGTCTCCTTATGATACCTGGTATATTTAAATCCCACAAACCCTAGCACCTTATGGATAGCAACACCCAAAATATTCAGATTCTCATATTTTATCTCATAGGTAAATTTAAAAAATTCGGAATAAATATTATAAAACTATAAATAGGAAATTAACTCCATTAATTTTTCTTGTGTATCACACCAAAATATACAAATACCATCCAGGTACCACCTGTACAGTTTCCACCTTTGCACATAAGGAGAATTAAACACATACTTCTCTTACATATAGAAAGAATGATATTTGAATATGCAGGGGGCACAACAAGCACCCATGGATACCCCACTATTCTGCTGGAAAAATTCCACCTCAAAGTAAATAAAATCATTTTATAGGTTCATAGGTTCATAGGTAGGTACTAGGCTAAAGGGCCCAATGGCCTATGCAAGCCTCGCCAGCAAGGTTCCATAGCTTACGCCACTCAAGAAAGTCCAGCAGAGACACAGAAGTGATCCCTGGGGTGTAATTCCTATTTCCCAACCACTCATCAAGATTTTTCTTGAAGAGTGCTAATGAAGAACTTTGCTTGACATAGATGGGTAGCTTGTTCCAGAGTATAGGAAGTCTCTGGGACAGGAATCTATCCCTCCAGCATGTCCTGTTTATTGTGGTGACAAGGTTTAGGTCCCTAGAGTGTGTAGCTCGGAGGGATTGGGATTTCTTTAGGTGTAGCATGCCCAACAGCTCTGGGTTTGACATAGCTTTATATGTTAGACAGAGATCACCTCAGAGTAGGTGATATGCTATGGAGTGAAGCTGGAGTTTTTTGAGGTGGTCAGTGCAGGGCATTCGTTTGAGGCCAGTAATCCTCTTTGTCAGGTACTTCTGTGGCCTTTCCAGCTGCCTGCAGATGTCTTGTGAGGTACATTCCAAAAGGGGTGTTGTACTCTATAATGGGTCTTATGAGTGATGAATAGAGGGAGCAATGACCTCATTTTTTCTGGATGAGAACCCTTTTATGAGTTCAAGGCAAGTAAGAAATTCATCATGCATATAGGTACCATTCTTGGAGAAGGCTTCCTCAAACCACTTCATACCAACACTATGCATGATGACAGAAAATACATCTACTACATCTATTGTTACAAAAATAATGTCCTCATGGAATAACTCCAGTTTGACCATTCTTAAAAAGTCCCAGGAATCCTTTAAAGTGATAGAATTCCCCCAGCCATACTTTTTTTCAATTTGAAATATAAAATCTTGGTCAGTGGACATGTCCTAGAGCCATGGGGGACACAACAGGGGTTAGTGATATATTTATGTACTTTGGGTATGCCAAAGATGGAAGGTATTCTAGGTTTCCCCATTATTAAATAACTATATGTTTCCAAATCAATTGTGCCCTGAAGCATTAAATCATTAATATTCAAATCTATCTTTTTATAGGCTAATATATATATATATATATATATATATATATATATATATATATATATATATATATATATATATATATATATATATATATATATATATATATATATATATATATATATATATATATATATATATATATATATATATATAGGTTAATATAATTTAATTCTTGGACACTCTACTGTATTTGCTGTCATCTCCCAATATATCCATCATCTTGGCCTCATAGTCAATTTTATCTATAATGACCATTCCCCCTTCCTTATCTGGCTTCATTACCCTAATGGCTTTATTGTTTCTCAACTCCATCAATATGTCTTTGTCTTCTTTAGTAAGGTTAGATGGAAACTTGTTAGCTCGTATACCTTCTCTCGGTTTTTCCTCACATACCATTTCAAAGTTCTTTAGCTGAGTGTGTAAAGAGTGATTATAAACAGACCTCTTTTTTAACCTGTTAGACCACATTTAAAGACCCATCTGGGTATAACAACTCCAAAAATGTCTTCCTTAAAAGTAACTTGAGGTCTATTATAACTTTACTAACATCACTCTTAGTCCTGGGAATAAATTTAAATACTTTAGAAAATAGCTTAAAATGCACGGGCTTAATATTTAAACCACTATAAGTAAATATATTATAATTGAAAATGGTGTATTTAAATTCATCCCTAACCATCCTTAATTCTTGATTAACCCTATAATTTAAAATCTCTCCCTCTCCGTTGGTTTTCCCCTTTTCTAATTGTAATAATGCAGGGTTTTGTTTTTCAACCTCTCAAACCTGAGGAGAGAGAGAAGCTGTAAATGGTCATTCAAATACAAATTTTGTTGATGATCATTATTATTATTAAAGGTTTTAGTATACCCATCTCCTCCTCCATAGTTATCCCCTCAAAAATTACCCCTTGAATAAAATTCATTACCCCAAGCCTTATAAGGCCTTTACGGTCTAGAGTAACTCTGGTTCTTCCTATATTCTTCCAAATCCCTTTCCAATTTTTTACATTTTCTTCTCATTAAAAATGACATCTCTCATCTATCTTGCTCTTAATACTACAATATTTGTCCTTTTCATGCTCTATTTTGAACATTAAATCATTAATAATACAATTGTTAATACCCTCGATATGTATAAAAATGGTTGCCATATTCATCCCATTCTGCTTTATTATGGGTCTCATAATGTCAAACCACAAGAGTCAAATATCCTTAAAGGCTCCTTATGAAACTCATTATCTTCTTTAACATTATTAGCAAATGTATACACTTGCAGCCCCTTAGGGACCATACATCTATGAATGCATTCCTTCACGTAGCTATTGTCCAAACATAAGGTCCTATGCTTCAACATAGTTCATGAAGCTTTGGGATATTATTATTATAAGTATCAGCATAATTATTCACAGCAACATTTGAGTCCCGATAGTTAAACAAAAACTTGTCAGTCAACCAATTACTTAACCAACATGAGTCATAAACTGTGCTATTGACACAAGTGGAAAAATCACCTTGATTACATTCTCCAGTTCTTAAAACTCCTTCAGCACAGTTTCTCCCTCCATTGTCATAACTCCATTCATGGAAAATGATAAAAATATATTTGGAACTCCCTGGGGATTAATATTTGTAAGATCCATTTGTTTGTGTTGTGAAAAAGAACCCTTCTTTCTCATCATAACCTCCATTGTCTTTCCATGCACTCCTCTCATACTCGATGATGTCATTTCCTAGTTGTCACCTTGGTTACCAGCCGAGGAAGCTGAGGAAATGGAATGAACCAACTCATCACATACAGGGGTGAGCAACTCAACCAACTGAGTCATCTGCTCTACAATTTTTCTTAAATCACTGACTTCTCCTTTTTTATATTCATTGTTTTGCCCAATCACCTGCACCACAGTATCCTCTACAAGCCACTCAAACAAAACACACCACAAGGAGCATTTTATATTTATATATTTCTGTAAGTCTTGTATTTTTATCTTTTTGGTCAGTCCATTTGTTGATTAATTAATTGTGGAATTTAATTGGTTAGGGAATGATAATGGTGTAGTATTTATATGGTCATTTCTGGATTGTTCTTAGATCTGAAGTCTGTTGTGTGACAAAAATGTGGTGACATAGTCATAGGTCTCAACCTCTTAAGAGGTCAATGTGGAACACAGACCCTGACAATGTGTGATAGACAAAATGTGCAACAACCTATGTTCACACTGCGCGAAAATGCACCATTTCCACAGTGCCAAGCTGAAGTGGTCTTTCAAGCAAAATCAGTAAGTTGAAGTATATATGAAAGAGTAAACACTGTTGAAAAACTGTGTAACTGAAATAAAAAATGTACTGTATAATCAGAAAAATGCTACCATAACTAAGTACAGAATCAATGACAAATTATTCACTTACAATCAGAAAGCAAAAGCAGCAATTCTGCATAAGACTAAGCACTCATAACCTAGGCACTTTTTCCACTGAGGAATTCACATGATTTTCTTAAACAATACCACTCAAGTGTTCATTATAAGGAAAATTTCTCACTTTGAGCACTTAAAATGTACATATTTCTTGAAGTTCCACATTGAAAGGGTCACTTACACAATCCATTTTAAAAAAATTAACAGATATTCACAGAAAATACATGCATATAAGTATAACAAAAGTCATTTTTGCCATCCTGTGAGCTCCTAGCTGAAGTTACTAGGAAGCTGCTCTGCCCTGCAACAGACACTGAGGAAGGAGGGCTCAAGGTGCAACCCAGTAGACATAAAACACTTAGGCTGCGAGAATCCCCCCACCAGTAAATGCACAGCAGAGAATTCCCCTATCCTCTACATCACTAATACATTGTAATACACAAAAGACTTAACTGATATTCATGGTAAGTAATACTGAATCATATTAATCAGCAAAATAATTTAATATTTTTTTATGTGAGCTCCTAGTTGAAGTTATTTGTAAACTGCCCTGCCTTCGTACATAGAGTGCAAACACTGAAGACAGAAAAAAAAACTTATAGAATGTCCCTACCCCTCTAAAAATACTAAGCTGACACTCTTTTCCTTCCCCCACCAAATGTACTGCAGAGAACTCAGCTACCCTGTAGAACACAAACTATAAAAATATACAAAAGCTTGCCTATTCTTTCTCCTCTGTTATACCAAAACCTGGACTCAAAATTAGGCACTTCTCTGCAGCCAAAGATAAACCACCAAAAGTTATGCTTCCACAGGGAAGAAATCAGAAATCATTTTGTTAGTACTGGCTTGCACACTGTACTGCACTTTTCACTCTCCACTGTTCTTTTTATCAGTTCCATGATCCTAATTTCCTTGCTTGAAGATGAACTGCCGCAGTCCCCAGACATTTGGTGGCTGAAGAAATAATTGTCCATGGTAGAAGCCTCCTGAATCCTAATGCTGCTGCCTTCCTAAAGAAAAACCCTTTGTTGCCTTAAATCCACAAAGAAAAGGAAAGTGCTCTCAGCTGACAGATATTTGAGGGTCAATTTATTGCTTATGTCGGGGGGGAGGCAATGCCTCAATCTTAAAAGTAAACCTTACATTTTTTCAGTAGTTTGGAGGCTTCTGTGTGTAACACAGGATGGGTAATCCTGGACAGTACAAAAAGAAACTAAAAATGTGGGTTCAGAGCTGTGCTTATCCTGAGAGTTTAAATCAACTAGGTGTGTATACACACATTCTTAATATCTCTACTGAGATTCCTTTTACCCTTCTCTATGCAGACTACCATATATGGGCAACTTAATGCATAGACACAGTCCTGTAATGGTTATAACTAGTATTGGTCACATACTTTATTTTCTTTTTTATTGATAGCAATTTCCTTTTCTGAAAGGGCATATAGGAACACTGAGTATAGTTGTTCAGAACAAAGTTAGTTTTGCTAAATAACTTATGTTTAATTTTTAGTGTAATTTGGTTAGTAGAACAATTAATGCTAACAATTTTTAGCCATAGAACCTACTAAAATTGTAATATACTCAGCAGGCTGGATGCTAAAGTACACATGCACTGATTAGATTTTGTTTTCCTTTGACAGGCATTTTGTGGTACTCTCAGTTTAAAGAGTTTGTATAAAAGATTCAGTTTTTATTTTAAACAATATAAGAATGCTTGTAATCTCACTGTTTTTCATATGCTGGCGAGGCTCAGATAGAGAGACTTAAGGCTACAGTATCACCTTGTGACAGTCAGCAATATGACATTGTAAAGGCACAAAAACTATCACCTGGAAGTCTCTCGATTATGTTTCCACTTCTCCTGGTTGGTTCGCTTTGCATCAGTAATCAACCTCTGACTGGCTCATATTACCTGTATAGTGATTATCTATTTCTGTGGTATTTGAGCCAATCAGAATTTGCAAAGTGGAACCAACACTCTTAATGCAGAACACTGGAAGTTTTTGAGTTCTGTGCCTTAAATGTGGCACGGTCTGCATAATCCAGAGCACTTGGTAGCTCAGGACAGAGTGAATGTGTTTACGAATTTTATGAATTTGTTTGCAATTAAAGCATAGTGTTTTCAGAACTGAACCTGCTTCATTCGTTAAGTGCTGTTGTGTACATTTATCAGTTTTGGTTTCAGCACTTTTCCTCCTTGTGGTGTTATATTTCTTAACATACTGGTAAGACTCTTTTATTAATCTTACATATTAAATATTTCATTCGTTGTGCCTTTGCATATTATTCATAAGATGTTTACTCTTCTTATTGTCTATTATTACAAGCAATCTTGACTGTGTATAAAGGAATTCCTGCTTGCTTAATTTGGATGTGTGTTTTAGCTATTGTGAAGTACTGCTCTGATCTAAGCTTCACATACTGACATCAGAATTTGACTACAGCATGTGAAAATGCCAACTCACAACACACAGTAGCTGCTAATTTCCTCAATATGTTTCTCATTCCTCTTAGTTCTTCTAAGTTGTTCTAATCAGTAACAAATGTTTTACTATCAAAAGCTTGAAAAAAACAAGCACAAACATTGATTTACGTGATGCATATGCTCAACTAATAAATATTAATTTGTTCCAAAGATTGACGCATCAACATCAACAACATACTGTTGATATTAATGTGGGCAGCTGCCATTGCCAACCATGCTGCATGTCCCTGCCATCTGTATGTCCTTCTTAACTGATGGACACTTCAACATCAACATTCCAGCAGTCCCTCCTACCATCTTCGAGGAGGTGGCTGTCATGTTAATCTATCCATCCATAACTCCTTTTTCCATTTTGGCAGATGGGGTCAGAGTGTCACTTCAGCAGTGACAATCATCTAGAGCAAAGGTTTACACCACTGGGTGGTTAGCCATGACTAGGGTAATTCTTCCACATCACTGGCCAATTTAGACTGTCCAATCCACCTGCTGCATGTCTTTGGAATGCGAGATGAAACCCACACAAACACAAGGAGGACATACAGACTCTGCACAGAAGGCATTCCAGCCAAGAATCAAACCAAAGAACCTGTTACTTTGAGGTAACAACACTATACACTGAGCCACTGCGCCACACTTCTTTCAATTAATATGTACAGTTAATAACACTACAGCATAAGTTAGTAACATGCAAAATGTAAGCAAATTATTTGTCCTTGTTCCCTTCAGTAAACACATCACACCAAATGACTTCTGATGACCTTTATTAAACTTCCATAAACATAACTTTGTTAACCAATATTTATTAATGACAACTGACACATAGTATAGCTGATGATATTAATCACAGCTTAAACCTCCATGTAATGTTAACTAGAACAGTGTGGCCTCGCTTATCCTGAAACAGTAAGCAGTGTCCATACCTCCCCTCGCTTGCTTTACTTTTGAAGCAGCGTCCCATCACTCACTTCATTTACCATTTACTGAATTACACATCTAACCAAATAAGCGGCGTCTTTACCTCTGCTCGCATATTTTACTTATCAAGCAGTGTCCAGCTGCTCACTTTCCTTTCCTAACTCATTGAAAAGAACATCCAACATCAGAGGGAGAACAGAAGAAGGCAAGCCTGCCCCTCTTCTCTGCTCTACCCAGATTGATAAACCAAAAAGGGAGGGAGGGTGGGTAGCAAGTTCATGACAAAATGTGATTCCTTACCCAGTTACACTTGCATAACCCCCTTAAGCCCCTCCCTACCCTTACCTCATTTCCTGCCAACCATCCCTCATTCCCATTTAACCCTTTCATACCCCCACCCTCTTCATTCCCACTACTATATTTATCTAACCCCCTGAAGATGTCCCTGGACAAACTAGTCTGTTACCAAACTTCATATGTCAGCAACAATTCAGTATAAAACATTACTAGAACGTTTGCCTTACTAAGTCTTCACTTCTAAGAAAAAATGTCATTTTGAGTAAATTTCTCACATATATAGTTAAAATGGAGGAAAGAAAAAGAAAGTTCCATTCTTTTTCTAACAGACATCAGTGATGAACTTTGACCTAGATTTTCTTTAGGACAGCTCAAGGCTGAAAGAATCCAGCATTCTGACAGACATGGAACATTATTTTGTCCTCAGGCTATCTTTGTTTCTGCTTCATAAATGACCCGTGAAAGGAATGTAACAAAGAAATCAAAATCACTAGCACTTTAACACTTCTAATTAGCATAATATGTAGATGTGATATTCAGTTAGCCCAGCAATGTACATATTAAGCAGAGTTGAACAAATACAATTAAATACAATTCTTAACTTATATAGTCTTAAAGTTACCAATTCCATTGCTTATAATATAACGTCATCCTGTTACATGAAGTATTTGTTTAACATTTAGAAAACAATCTTATAAGTTTGGTTTAATGGAATATATTAAGTTTTTCACTGAAAATATACTAAAACTAACCATTTATAGTCCTCAACATGAAAAATGTTTTGGCTTAAAATATAAATACATACTTACACATGTTTTGAAGCTTATAGTCCAACACAAACCTTTTACTTAAAGAGAAAATAGATTATTTAAGAAAATAAAAGTCAGAGAATGAAAGGCATTTGTGTTAAGGCTTTTTAATTTTAGAAGCAGTTTTCCAGTACCTCAACTCACTCTGTCTCTTCAGGATATACTGTTCCACTCCATTTCTTCAGTATTATTAAAGATGTGATTGCAATTAACAAAAGTAGATGCATCCTCCAGTATCTTAAATATTTTGATTTGTTCAGAAAGAAATAATTTGATCTTTACAGGAAACACTAAAGTACCTTTAATAGTGTTCTTTTTAAGTTCCTTGATCCATGGTAAACAGGATTTTTTTACTTATTACTTTACTGTAATAATTATTGTCAAATCTAACTGCATGTTCACCTATTTTAATAGGTGGGTTAGACCATGTTGTTTGTAATATTTGATTTTTTTCTAAGTTAGACATGAACTTAACTATAATTGAACATGGTGGTGAGACTTCCTTCTTTGAATGTGCTGTCAGGGATCTATATGCCCTTTCAATTCCAAAAGGTAAAGTTTCAAGTAGATTTAATATTTTATGAGGCCATGTTCTTAAGAAGTTTATTATATTGTCTCCCTCATGCTTTTCAGGTGTACCTTCAATTCTAATATTATTTCATCTTAGTCTATTTTTTAAATCATCAAGTTCTTCTATGAGTCAGTTATTTTGTTTGAAAAGGAATTCAGTTTGAGACTCATCTTCAGTTATTCTTCCTTCATGATCATTTAACGTTTCTTCCATACTGCTGATTTGTGTATTTTGTTGTTTCATAAGAATTTCTAAATGTTCCATATTCTTTCTGGTCTATTATTTGAAACTTTTTAGTTTAGTATCCAGTTTGTCTATTTTAAGTAATACATCCTGCATACTAGATATTAGTGACTGTTTGGGGGTGGGATTCAATAACGTCTACATGATAATTTTGACTGTGTGTGCATCGTGGCTCAAAGCACATACAGCTGTGAAAAGTTTTAGATTTAGTAAACTCTGCATAGCAGCGCACACATATGCAAGCACGAAAAATTTTGTGACATCCAAATTACAGCATAATTAGCTGAATTATATGCTAATGAAGGAAATCAGCACAATGGAGTGATTCAACAAGCTGTAAAGTAACTGTGTAGACTCAGTGCTCATGTTGGCCATGTAAGCAGAAGTTTTCCAAATACAATCATGCAATGGAGTCTACATAGAAAATGGATCAAGTAATTGTCCATACCTTTGTACAGAACAGACCCTAACATGTAACCCCACACACATTATGACATTCCCAAACATGTTGGATGCTAGAAAATTATATTAGAAATAGCAACAATTCCTTATTAGGTGCCATGACATACATGACACTTTACACCTCCATCCCCAAATGAACAATTTAAACATAACTAATGTAGACAGCTAAAAGAGTAAAGCCCATGAAATATAGAATCCTGTACCTGAATTCCTCTGTACACATATATACACTTGAGTAATACCCTCCCTTGACTGTACAACACTGGGGATCCCTTTGGTTTCCTTGCCTACATGGTTATCAACCTTGTAGATTCAGGGCTGTCAACATGTTGAATATGTAAATGAGGTCCATAATCATTAGAATTGCTGAATCCCAAAACTTGTAACTATAGGGATGTTCACTTTGTGTAGGCACTTCCAAAGTGTTCTTGTTGAGTGCATGGAAACAGTGAATGATGACATCAGGGGCGTGTGTCTTGTTACACTTAAAGAGGTGTACATGTAGGCCTTTGAAGTGTAAAAGTGCATGTAAGCAGTGCACAATTCACAGATTTTGTGTCATTCTCTTTATTGTTTGTTAAAATGTATCTCATCTATCTGCATTACATTAAAATTATTTTTTTTTTAATTTTCATCCTTCTTTGGGTGATGCAGCACTTAGTGCAACCACAGGAAATGGAGGAATGAATGGCACATTGTTCAATGCATATCACATAATCATTCCTGTGGCAGCATATGGATGTGTAGGGATAGAGTACAGGAGGTCCTGGGTTCTAGTACAGAACCAAGCCTTTGGAGCTATTATATATTTTGAACAGTGTGTGTGATTCAAATACTCTTATAATTTTATATCTACATAAGAATATGGGCTCACTAATACCAGCAGAATTTATTTTAACTCATTTCTCTGATATGGAGCTGCCTTAACTGTATCTATTCATTAAAACATTGGGTGCCATTTTTATACAACTGGCTGTAGTTTGTTCTCAATAATAGGATGTGTGCTGGTTTACAACCCTTTGAATATCTTCTCAAATCGCCCAGTTGGAATTATATTTTTCTGAAGGAGTACTATCTGTATTTTGAAGCCCTATTTTCCAATAATGCTTATGATCAACAAGAACAACTTTGGACATTCAGTTGGACTGTAATAACATTAATTCCAGTTTTTCATTTTGGGGACATTGTATGTTATTTTCTGCTTTGGGTTGTTTGTTACATGTCTTCTAACTAATGAATATGAAATTTGACAACTGTTGAGATACTTAAAGTGGATAATATTGAATGCCTGTTGGGATTTCATACAATGGAATATAGGAATATGTTTGGGCCAGTTTTATAGGTTGACTTTTCATGTTGGTCTAATAAGTGTGCTTAACTGTTTAGGGTAGGATTTATAATATATTTGCAGTTGCCTTGCATAACAATATCCATGGTTAATATTAACAGTTTTTGCAGAACCATACAGACCAAATACAAGCCAAAGTATTATGTGTTTTGGGGCACTGAATTTGTGAGCCTATTTTATGAGGCTTGTTATGCTTCACATTATTATGTAACCCTATAGCACTTAGATAGTTATTTCCCTGTATGTTGTATTGAATATCATTTTTTTTTATTCCACACAGGAATGTTTTTTGTGTTAGCTTTATACGGAGGCAAACTAAAGAGTACTTAGGGATATATACTAACTAAAGTTTTCACACCCCTCAGGAACTGATTTGGGTGACATCTTTGGACAATATAATAATGCTCTTTATAGGGGCTTTTCTAAAACATTAACCCAACCTTTGGGAGTGTGATATTTAGTGAATAAGGTGATTCTTTACACCTTTATGAACTAATTTGGTTTGGGATAATGTGCCTATAGGGGCCTTCTCTAAAAATTAACCTGATCCATAGGAGTGTGATTATTGGTGAACAAGGAGATTTTACTCAAACAACTTTAATGTAGGAAACAACCCTGACTGAAGGTATATTTACATTGGTGGGCTCAATAATATTATCGGATATGAATATTGACCCTATGGTGCTTTACTGAACAACTAGATGTTTTCTATATCTATTTTTGCATGACCATTGCATTGATCCTAGCCTGATTCACAAGTTTCTCTCACCGGATATGGCAACTAATATTTAGTAACAGCAAGGGCTATCATAGTTTATTTTAATTTTTATGGTTTATGTTATGGATAGTTAAATGGACTTAGCACTGCTTATAAAAAATTGATACTTAAATTCAAGGGATTGTATAAGAGGGGCTAATATTGTCCACATGTTACCAATTGCCTTTACATAGTAATTGGCAAATTATATGAACGTAGCATTGCTGTGGAGTTGCCAACTTGGTCCAAAGTGTGATATTTGGGGTTTATATATTAACAATTTTGGAAACAACATTATTTGTTTTCTACCTTGAATTAGTTTTGGATCAGGCTAAGGGTCTTGGTTGCTCTAATTGGGGTACTTTAATTTTGACTTACTTATAGTTTAACATCTGGCATTCATATAAGGGACAAATACGGTTTAAACAAGTGGTTATTCCACAAATTTATTGATCACCAATTGATCTAACCAACCTGTTGCAGGGCTTATCCTCAGATCGTGATGATTTGGCCATATTTGGTCTTGGTAATACAAGTAATCAGAACAACGGTCTGGAGGAGTTGCTTTAGGAAAGTACATGTGAGGCACAGTTTCTTAAATTAAATAAGAGCATGAGGTCCTTATGGACCAATGTATGGCATTCAAAGCTCTTTAAGGCATACCTAACCAAAGGCATTTTACCAAGGGGGCTTAGGGTATGTATACAGCCATTAGTTAACAACATTGACACAAAATTGACAGAACAATGCGCTTTGGCTCAACAAAGTGCTTCCATGAGTTTTGTGGAAGTTTTAGCCACCCATTATGAGAGAACTATTGATAAGAACATAACTGAAATTATTCAAATGTGTGCAGATAATCAGAAATTTGTAGGACAAGAATCCTATAATACTGGCCTTAAGAAACTTAGCCAGGATCTTTTAATTTTGGAACAACAATTGAAAGCTAGGAAAGTGAGGAAGTTCCATAGGGATTTAGCTGACTATTAGAGTAGACACTCTATTTCCAATAATAAACATGTCAGGTTTGAACAAACAAATAGAAAAATCACCAAAAGGAAAAGACCTAGGTCTATTTTAAAGAAACCATCCTCATCAAGTTATGACACCTCCAGTGAGGAGTCCTTATCAGGTTTTGAGCCTGATGTACAGCATACCCCAGAATCACCTGCCTCTACACGAAGTACTACACAGATCCCTTTAGGGGTAGGCAAAGGAGGGGAGGTAGGAAACACCACAAAGGTAGACAATATGGAATAATTGCTGAAACTGATGGTACAGAAATAGATAATAACAATGTATTGAATATTTCATCCACCCCTCTGTCACCCACCCAAGTCAAAGTTTTGACTAAAGGCCATAATTTTATACTTGGTTTTTATGTATCTGAGGATACATTTGCACAAGATATTACTTCATTTTGTAGATTACTTAATCTAAGATTATTTTTTTAGACAGCATCTAATCCTGAATCGCAGGATGGTTTCAGATACCACAAATAAAATTTCACACCACCAGTGCATCACAATGTTCTACTGTTTCAGAATTGTATTCTCAAAGATCTGCATTTTCACTTTAGGGAGTTCCATATCTAACAACTTCTCAAAGATTGAAATGGAGTCTATCTGGGAAACAGAAAATAATCATGAATTGCCAATACTATCTTCAGACAAAGGTGGGGTGGTAGTTGCCCAGGATTGGAACCAATATAACATAAAAGCTGAGAGACAGCTTACTGATGGTCATTATTATACTCATATGACATTGGATCTAACTTCTGGTTTCAAGAAAAAAATTGATCGGTTTTTGGTATCAGCCAAGAACGAGGGAATCATCACGAATACCACTTTATATCATCTTATGGTATCGGACCCATCTAATCAATACATATACTTCCTACCCAAAATCCATAAGAATCTTGAAAATCCACCCAGCAGACCAATAGTCTTAGGTAGGGGCTCGATTACTGAACCACTATCCCAGTTTCTTACACAATATCTGAAACCACTTTTGAAATGGGTTAGGGCTTGTATCCAGGACACCACAGAATTCCTTAAAGTAATTTATGAGATGCAGCTTGAGCCAGGGTGGTTACTCTGTACCTTAGATGTTTCTGCATTGTATACCAATATTCCCCACTGGACAAATCTGGAAGCATTAGAATATTGGTTATACAAGTTGGAATTGTACCAACCCAGCTTCAATACCTTTTTAATTTGCCTTACTGAACACATTCTAACTAAGAACGTGTTCTACTATCAGAACAAATGCTACTTGCAAATTCAAGGCACAGCTATGGGAACTTCCTTTGCTCCCATACATGCTGATTTATTTATGGCCCACCTTGAGGAACAACTCATCTATGATAATGCACACAATCGCTATCTAGATGAGATTGACATTTGGAGAAGATACCTTGATTAACTGCTGGTTAGTATGGAGATCGGATTCTGACTATCTTATGGAGTTTGTTTGGTACTTAAATGATAATAAATGGGGTATACAATTCACAGTTAACTACAACATTGACAGGATCACTTTCTTAGATGTCTTAGTAACTAGGAATAGTGACCATACATTGACTTCGGAAGTGTATCACAAATATCCCCAATACAACTCCCTTCTCCATGCTTCCAGCTTTCATCCTCCATATATATGCAGAAACATTCCGAAATCACAATTCATATGCATGAAACAAATATGTTCAAATGATGCTACCTATGAGGCTTACAAGTAAGATCTAACTGCCAGATTCAGGAACAGAGTCTACAAAATGGGAAATATTTATAAGCCCAGACATTGGATGCCTAATTGTGACAGGCAGGACCTTTTGTGATACAGGGATAAGTCCCTGTGCAGGGACCCCACCATTCGACTGGTAACCACCTATGGAAGGAACACTGATGTTTTACTTAACAGTGTTCGCAGATACTGGAACATCCTTCTAGCAGATGCCAGACTTTCCAATTTTTTGGATGACAGATGACTTTAATCTTTTAGGAGAGGTAAGAACCTGGGGTCATATTTGTGCCACTATAAACATGGATGGAGACATAAGGGTGATTCCATACAAACAACTCTTATGGGGGACCAGCTTAAAGGATGTTTTCCCTGTGGCCACTGTACCCACTGCAGAAAAGTAATGAAAACAAGCCAGTTTAGTAGTAAAAGTACTGGCCAAGTATTTGATATTTTCTTTTTTTGCAAATTGTCAGACAGACTGGTTGATCTATTTTGCTACCTGTTCCTGTTCTACGTTTTATATGGGGCAAATGTCCAGACCACTCAAATTCAGAATTTCAGAACACCATAGTGATATCAAGAACAAAACACTTACCAATGCTTTATATAAGCACACTCAGGCACACAAGAATGCATCCTTTAAATTTACTGTGATAGACAAAATTATTGGAAATAGGACAAACAAAGCAGGATGGCATCGGATTTTGAATAGTAAGGAAAATAAATGGATTATCAAACTGGGGGGTTTGTTCTTACCAGGACTTAATGAGTATCTTTAATTAGGACTGTCAATTAATTTATTGAATTAGAGCCCCACCTAGTGGTTATATAAAAAGAGAGCAAGGTTTTATGTCTTTATTGCACTGATGAAGGCTATGTAAATTTTACAGCCAAAACCGGTCTGTTTTGTCTCTTTTTTACTATGCTTTTGAGCTAGTTTGGAATAAACACTGAATGCTACAATCTGCTGGCACCCTTCTGTTTTGTACTTCTATTAAGTCTTTTTGGAGCCATGTAGTTGCTGTACTTGCAGGGGCTGCTCAATTTATAGTTCTAGTACAGGACCTCAACCTTTCCTTTACTTTTTGAACTGCATTTTAGTGTGATATCACAGACACAAACAAAAGTAATAAGTTCCCGTGTGTTTGCCTTATTTCAACATTGATGAGTGCAGCTTCAGTGGGAGCAGCAGCACATAGGTACACATCATGCATCAACAGGCAATAACAGAGTTCAGTTATTCAGTAAATTACTAGATGTTTTCCATAGCTGTTAATTACAGCATAAGCAGGCGATTTCACTATTGTGGAGCTACTCAACAAGCTGTAAAGCATCCCTCTACCCTACATTCGGTTGTTTTCCTGCATACTTCCATCCCATGGGAGTAGACACAAGAAAATTCTAGGCCTGAAATAAAATTGTCTCAACTGCTACATTTGCAAGATAAGTCCAGAACCTAGAATGTATTCTGTAATAATATTATGGGATATCCTTGTATATTGTAACCTGGTGCAGTAATAAAGTATATAGTGGTGGATTTGTACAGAAAGTACCTTAACATGTGACAGCAGATACTTATTTTGCCCATATGTGCCCATTACTAAGGTTTTCTTTCTCATTGCACTTTTGGGTAATGTATAGATGGCAGTGGGTTCTACTACAGACTGTGCAATCTTTGTTTTAATGCTGTGACATTGCAGTTTACAGCAATGAAGTGCAACATAAACAAATGTTTCTTCAACATTCTTGTGGCAACAGGTGTAAGTGTAGGACTAGCACACACATGATCCTGTGTTTGAATATACTATATGATGCAATGTTGCTCGCATTTGCACAATGCTTACCAATGCGCAAACAGGCATAACTCACACACGTGCACACTTTGTTAACCATCACGCAAATCTGCTGCTATATATGATGCTTTCTAATTATTATTTATTGTCCATTTCCTTTGTAACATAAAACTACATGTGGAAACATTAGAAATTCAGGGTATATTCTAAGTATATGCCATATATTCACAATAGACACATGTGTTGTCCACCCCATCCCACCCCCACAACCAGCACAACCCTGAGAGCTCAATATTTTAGACACACATATATCAATCACACTACAAAGTGTAATATATAATGTGTGCTCCCTCAAGGACAAGGCCAGTCAGTGGTACTGCCAACCTTGCTCTGCTAAACCCAAACATGCAACTATGCTCAATAGGGTTACTTGTATTCTTACACAGCTAGGCTTCTACACACCTAGGACAAACTCTACACTTAGGCTGATGGCATCATATGAACCTATGAATCTATGTGTGTATGCAGGCCTCCCAAACTGTTGTCCCCCATATGTCCTGCTAATGTCATGTACCATAAGTTAATCTGTAGTCATGTAAAAATCAGTCTTGTACCATGGTGCTTGTGTAGAATACTGCGCTTTATAGTCTGTGCACCTTAGGTAGGAGTTCTATTCTCACTGCAGTCAACTTGGTATGTATGTGTGTGTGTCCAACCAGAAAAGCAAGTGTGTGTCCTGCATTTACCACCTCAATCCCACAAATTGGCAGTACTTTGATACTTGCATCTGCCTACACATCCATCTCAGGCTGACCTCCCACCTTCTTCTCTCCAACATGCACTGCTGACGTCATCCACTATAAGTTGACCTGCAGCCATGTAAAAGTCAGACTTGTACTGTGGTGCTGGTGTAGAATACTGTGTTCTATAATTAGTGTACTTAGATAGGTAGGGGTTCTGTTCTTACTGCAGTCAACTGGGTGTGTGTCTGTCTCTGTCTTGCTAGTCTTTTCATGCTTGCACATGCCTACACATCTATTTCATGCAGTCTTCCCAACCTTTTGTCTCCCACATAGTCTGCTGATGCCATCTACTATAAGTTGACCTGCAGACATGTAACAGTCAGACTTGTGCTGTGGCTCTTGTGTATAGTGCTGTGCCTTCTAGTCTGTGTACTTAGATAGGGGTTCTGTTCTCATTGCAGTCTGTGAATGTGTGTGTGTGTGTGTGTGTGTGTGTGTGTGTGTGTGTGTGTGTGTGTGTGTGTGTGTGTGTCTGTGAGAAATGTTACTTGACATTACAGAGATCCTTTTACACCAGCATGTGGGGCACTGTTAGCACCATATGCTCAACAGACAATGCTGGTGTACCACCACATGCTCAAAAGACAATGCTGATGTAATCAGCTATATCAGATTATTGCATATACAACCATCCCACCAAGGCAGGATCAGACACTGGCCTGGAGCCCAGGCAGATGTCACCTTAGGTTCATAGGAGGCCACTAGGCTATTGGACCTAGGGTCTTTATAAGTCTAGCTATGTTATACAATTGTTCCATTACTGACCAACTTGTATGGTCTATATTTTCAGTGCAAGTGTATGATCATCACCGACTGCCCTTATCCAAGAGGGACATGGATGACACACCCGGGTTAAATTTATGTTCTCACATCCTGATGGCTAAGTTACACTTAAATAGGATAATTAAGGAGTCTTGCTTTATGTGAATTGGGATTTTTTTTCCAGAGGAATGGCAAACTTTGGAAGACATATCTGTCACTTCCAGCATGTCATGTCATGTCATATCATGCCACAGACTAGGTTAAGATCCCTACAGTGAGTGAATCGTGTCCCATATGACTTGCAGATGTGCACATTTCTATTAGGCCAGGGACAGAGACTGCTCTGTAGGCCAGGCCTCTTAGCAGCCTACAAGATATAAAACACAGTGACAGGGCCTTCAGTCTGTCTATGCAAGTCATGTGTCACAGGCCCTGAATTGTCTTTGTGAGAAACCTCTGAGGTCTCTCCGGCAGCTGCAGGTGTCTGGTGAGCTGCATTTACAAGGGAGTGTTGATGCCCTTATTGATGATATGTACAACATAGCAGGCCTTCCTTACTACTGTGGCCAAATGGTGATCACAGTTAAGGGTGCTGTCAACCTGTGTTCCCAAATATCTCATCACAAGGTTTCAGCTAAGGGAGGGGGGTACTGTTAATATTGTAATGTGCAGTGACTTTCCCATGGTCATAATGCATGGTAATACATTATTTACTGTTTATTTTGAGTCCATGGCTTTGGCACCAATCTTTTGTCTGTGTATGGTCTTTTTGTAGTATGCCAAGATCATTGGAGGACTTAATGATTGTATCCAATTTGCATTCATCAGCAAACATGGTAAGCCACAGACTATCTATTATCCACTGGGCTTCTGAGAAATATACATTCCAAACAGTAGGGGGGGCCAGAACAAATTTTTGTGGTACAGCAGTCGTAACTTGTCGGCTGTTATAGGTGGAATCCCCAAATCTGACTGTATGTGTTCTTTTGGTGATCCAGTTGGCTACCCATCTTGTGGCACATGGGCTAATTTCCAGCTGTATGGGTTTATCAATGATGCCTGAGTGTGGGATTGTGTCAAAAGCCTTGGCTAATTCAAGATAGGCTCTATGCAGTGTTTTGCCTTCATCTAGAGTTTTGGTAACATTCTCAAAGTCATCCACCATGTTTTAATAAGCATGATCTGCCCTTAATGAAGCCACATTGTGCAGGGACAATAGTTGAAGGTCAGCTATGTCTTTGTTGATAAGGTCCAATAGTATTCTCTGCATGGGATGGCAGATGCAGCTGATAAGGTTTAGGGGTCTATAGTTCCCAGGGTCTCTTTACAGATCCCTTTTCTGCAAGGGAATTACTGTTGCTGTGCTTCACTCTTCTGGGACAAAGCCAGTACTTACACTATAGTTGAAGATAGTGCCAACTGGTTCCACTAAGTCCTGTTTCAGATGATTTAGTAGGCAGCCTGGGATGTTATCCAGTGCATGGTGGCTGTTTTTCTGCCCATGGAGAGTGAAGTTATGAAATGCTCTTTGAAAATACTAGGTAGATGACTGATGACAGGTATGCATTGGGGTATGTCTGGTGGAGACAAGGGGATGAAGTTTACCCCAAACCATCTGGTAGCAGGTTGGTGATGTTGCTCAGGGTCAGTATAAGTGGTACCATCCACTACTAGTTTGGTACAGACCTGGCCATTCACTTTTACTTTTCTGATGTAGCTTAATAATGCGTCCTGGTTATCTTTAGCTAGGAATGTTAGATTAGGTTCATACATGGCTTTAGAGGATTTTACAAGATAGCTAATTTCCTTGTTCAAGATGTGGAGGGTGTCCTTCCTCTGCCGAGTCAGTTCCTTCTTGTTCTTAGACTTGCTTTTACTTCTTGCACAGCCTATGTATGCTTGAAGTCCACCAGGGTGGCTTGCTTTCTGTGAAGACCGTGTTTTGATTTATTCATGTTCAGCTAACTCTATACATTTGTATAGGTGTTGATACAGGCCATTTGTGTACACCTCTGTATATCAAGTAATTGTTGACAGTAGTAGCAGGAGATTTGCCATTATTTATGGCATTGGTTAGGAGGCTATAGTTTGTGTTGGATAAATGTTTCATTCTTTCTGCTCTTGATGGGGTGTTAGGTATGATGAATCTGAAAGAGACTGAACTGTAATCTGACCTGACCGGGGGGCCAACAGACAGGGTTTAGTGCAGATTAGCATTATGTTGGTGAATACTAAGTCTAGGATATTCAAGCCCTTTGTATGGGTGCAGACTATCTGTTACACAACATGTGTGTTAACAAAGTCCAAGCACCTTAGGGTGAGTGTGTTTGTGCTCATATATGTCTCCAGATCAGTGGAAGGATAGCTGAAATCACACAAGTCCAAGGTGTTTGACTATATAGTGAATGACTCAAGTAGGTCCAAGTAGGCAGAGTGGTACTTGTGGTTCATGGTGGGGGACCTGTAACTAGGAATGATATGAAAGGGGGCTTTAAATACAGTTATTTGGACTTGGAATAGCACTGCAAAGTCTTACTCTTTAACCAGCCTTGTGGTGTATTTGTCTTTAATGAAAATGTCTACACCTCCACCTTTAGCTCTTTAATTTTCTTTTTGATGTCTGAATGTGGAAGGCATTGTAGCCTTGCATGGCCAAAGCATGGCCAGGGGGCTCTCTATGCCCTTGAACCATGTCCTTCTGAATTCACAGACATGGGCATCTTTCAAGGTAAGGAGTTCTTCCAGTGAGTGCAGTTTCTGATTTACACTCCTTGCATTAAGCAGCATAACCTTCAGTTTGTCTCTAGTGGATTCTTTCACACTGGGAATGTAGTTGTTCTGACATTACCTAAAAAGGCCACTATGGGGGAGGCAAGCAACTTCATATAGTACAGTGAGGTATATCTCCAGTCATTCACTGCAGCATGGACTATGACAGAGTCATAATGGTACATATTGACAGACTTGAGTGCGTGTGTGATATGATGGACCCTGGCACATGACAGGCAGCAGACTGTGATCTTCTCCTTGTCCAGCCTGCCAAGAGGGACATCTGTGTGTCTCACTATGGAGTCACTTATGAGCAAGACATTTGGTTTTGAGATGTTTTGGCCGAGGGCCTTATTGGCTGAGCCACTGTTGAGCATATTATTATGTGTAGTTGGGTCTGCACTGTGTGCAGTAGGTTTTTGCTTGGGAGGTCTCTGATCTTTAGTTAGGTTTCTAGCTAGCACCTCCATGGAAGTGGATTTATATGTTGTGAGCTTGTTATGTGCAAGAGGTGAATTGTGTGTGCTGACATGTTAGATATTGGTTTTTTGCTATGTGGCAGAATTGATTCCAAATTTATAGTATAGATACAGCTTTCACATGCTGTATTAGTTTGTATTAGCAGTAACTGGTTGTCAATATACATGAAGCAATTGCTATGTTGCCTCAGGATGCCCATGTAAATCAGGCTGCCTGGAGAAATGGTGGGAAACTGTCCATCCATTATGGAAGGCATATACTGTAGTAACTAGTGGGGAGTGGGCTAGATGGATCAAGTTTTAGTGTAAGACTAACAAAAGTGTCTATTCTATGTAGGCTAGGGTTACAAAAATGTGTCAATGTTTCACAATGCACAATGGAGTTCATGGCAGCAGTGCACACTCTGAGCAGCTACTGTAAACTGAGTGCCAACCTCGCAAAACACAATGATGGATTACAAGTTAAACTATGGTAAAATATGGGAAAGGCAAAGAGTGAGCCTTATTCCAGCAATCCCCAACTCAGATGGGTTCGCTGCAAGGTTCTGCCACAGGTGTCAGGGGACCCTTCTTAATGCAAGAGGACTGGTTTTAATGCTCCAATGATACCAAACAGCATAGAGTTAGCAAGCCTGAATTGAGTGTATGCTATAAAATGTAGACGTACTGGAAATCCAAAGTGCAGAAAATCACAGTCAGTACATAAGTACAAACAGCTTAAATAAAGCAGGAGTTCAGTAGAATACTCCAACAAGAATGTGAACAACAGACCTTCATAGTGTGAAATAAGTGGTCTGGAGCCAAAGTGCTTAAACTCGAACTAAGACACTTTCAGAATAACAGACACAATAAGCCTTCAACTATCAATTTCCATCTTAGAAATGTGTAGGCTATCCTCCCCTGTCACAAGAATCTACACCAGAAATCTTCCTAATGTAAAATAACCAGTTTGGGGGCCAAGTGCTTAAACCATAATAAAGACACTTAGAGTGACAGCCACAATAAGCATTCAACCAGCAATTTCCAGCTCAGAAGGTCAGAGGCTATTGTCTCTTCTCACAAGAGTGTAGACTATAAACCTTCTTAATTTAAGACAACTGGCCTGAAGCCAACGTGCTTAAAGCAAAAGTAATAGGCTTAGAATGACAGACATATGACAGTGCCATGTCTTTTAATCTACCCACAAACATCATCTCATAGTAAGTAGGTCTTGTGTTATCTTGATGAGAAAGCCCTGTGGTCTGTCCAGCTGCTGCTTGTGTCTGGTGAGGTTCATGCAAAAGAGAGCATTGAACTGTATTACTGTTCTGATGAGTTTGACTACAGTGCGGTTATACAATCCTGAGATCTGAATGTGATAGCATGTCTTATAGTGTGCACCATACATGTGCACTGGAAAACATTAACGAGAAAGGTTATAAAGTAATGAGACACATTGTAATTCCTGACTTCACAACCCTTACAAGAGAATACACAAGAAAGTACTGATACGATGATGCCATCCACTGTATCATTTGGCAAGGCAAATATGTGACAGGTACAATTATCAGTTCAACAACATAAATGCAGATATATTAGGCCTTAATGATATGTACCCTTTGCATCAGCCACAAAGCTTTTGTATCTCTGGATCCAAAAGAAAGAAAACAGGGATGTGGCACAGTTATCATCACTTGCACAGTGTGCTGGGGGGAGGCAGGAGGCCTAGGCTGACACAAAAGGTCAGTGAGTGTGTGTGAGGGAGAAAAGGAAGCAGGCAGGCTAAGCGTGTGTCTGTAGGGGTCCTCCATGTGAAAGTGCTGTGTGAGAGTCTGCATGAACCCACTCAAGTTTAATGCTAGCTCTACATCTTGGTATTTTGGACAGGTATGAGACATGCATGGTAGAGGTGGCAATTCATAGTTTTCACCACCAATCATGAAA